>NC_069505.1:470054301-470253762 GCF_027579735.1 Bombina bombina | reverse complement strand
CTTCCTGCATGATCCAGGACATCTCTGAAGGGCTCAAAAGGCTTAAAAGTCGTATTTGAGGGAGGTAAAAAGCCACAGTAGAGCTGTGGCAGTTGTGACTGTTTGAAAAACGTTTTTCTCATTTATTATTCCGTTTTTGGTATTAAGGGGTTAATCATCCATTTGCAAGTGGGTGCAATGCTCTGCTAACTTATTACATACACTGTAAAAATTTCGTTAGTGTAACTGCCTTTTTTCACTGTTATTTCAAATTTTGACAAAATTTGTGTTTCTTAAAGGCGCAGTAACGTTTTTTTATATTGCTTGTAAACTTGTTTTAAAGTGGTTTCCAAGCTTGCTGGTATCATTGCTGGTCTGTTTAAACATGTCTGACACAGAGGAAACTACTTGTTCATTATGGCCTAGATTTAGAGTTGGGCGGTAGCCGTCAAAACCAGCGTTAGAGGCTCCTAACGCTGGTTTTTACCGCCCTCTGGTATTTGGAGCCAGTCATTAAAGGGTCTAACGCTCACTTTCTAGCCGCGACTTTTCCATATCGCAGATCCCCTTACGTCAATTGCGTATCCTATCTTTTCAATGGGATCTTTCTAACACTGGTATTTAGAGTCGTGACTGAAGTGAGCGTTAGAAATCTAACGACAACTCCAGCCGCAGAAAAAAAGTCAGGAGTTTTCTGGGCTAACGCCGGTTCATAAAGCTCTTAACTACTGTGCTCTAAAGTACACTAACACCCATAAACTACCTATGTACCCCTAAACCGAGGTCCCCCCACATCGCCGCCACTATATTTAAATTTTTTAACCCCTAATCTGCCGCTCCGTACACCGCCGCCAACTACGTTATCCCTATGTACCCCTAATCTGCTGCCCCTAACACCGCCGACCCCTATATTATATTTATTAACCCCTAATCTGCCCCCCACAACGTCGCCGCCAGCTACCTACAATAATTAACCCCTAATCTGTCGACCGGAGCTCACCGCTAGTATAATAAATGTATTAACCCCTAATCCGCCTCACTCCCGCCTCAATAACCCTATAATGAATAGTATTAACCCCTAATCTGCCCTCCCTAACAACGCCGACAGCTAACTTCAAGTATTAACCCCTAATCTGCTGACCGGAGCTCACCGCTACTCTAATAAATGGATTAACCCCTAAAGCTAAGTCTAACACTAACACCCCCCTAAGTTAAATATAATTTTTATCTAACAAAATAAATTAACTCTTATTAAATAAATTATTCCTATTTAAATCTAAATACTTACCTGTAAAATAAATCCTAATATAGCTACAATATAAATTATAATTATATCTTAGCTATTTTAGGATTAATATTTATTTTACAGGCAACTTTGTAATTATTTTAACCAGGTACAATAGCTATTAAATAGTTAATAACTATTTAATAGCTACCTAGTTAAAATAATTACAAAATTACCTGTAAAATAAATCCTAACCTAAGTTACAATTAAACCTAACACTACACTATCAATAAATAAATTAAATAAACTACCTACAATTATCTACAATTAAACCTAACACTACACTATCAATAAATAAATTAAATACAATTCCTACAAATAAATACAATTAAATAAACTAACTAAAGTACAAAAAATAAAAAAGAACTAAGTTACAAAAAATAAAAAAATATTTACAAACATTAGAAAAAAAATACAATTTTAAACTAATTACACCTACTCTAAGCCCCCTAATAAAATAACAAAGACCCCCAAAATAAAAAAAATGCCCTACCCTATTCTAAATTACAAAAGTTCAAAGCTCTTTTACCTTACCAGCCCTTAAAAGGGCCCTTTGCGGGCATGCCCCAAAGAATTCAGCTCTTTTGCCTGTAAAAAAAAAAAACATACAATACCCCCACCCCAACATTACAACCCACCACCCACATACCCCTAATCTAACCCAAACCCCCCTTAAATAAACCTAACACTAAGCCCCTGAAGATCTTCCTACCTTGTCTTCACCATGCCAGGTATCACCGATCGTTCCAGGCTCCGAAATCTTCATCCAAGCCCAAGCGGGGGCTAGACATCCATCATCCGGCTGAAGTCTTCTATCAAGCGACGGCTGAAGAAGTCCAGAAGAGGCTCCAAAGTCTTCATCCTATCCGGGAAGAAGAGTAGATCCGGACCGGCAACCATCTTCTTCCAAGCGGCATATTCTGTCTTCATCCGATGAGGACCGGCTCCATCTTGAGGACCTCCACCCCGGACCCATCTTCTTCT
Source organism: Bombina bombina (assembly GCF_027579735.1). Lineage (NCBI taxonomy): Eukaryota > Metazoa > Chordata > Amphibia > Anura > Bombinatoridae > Bombina > Bombina bombina. Next base: position 470,251,514 of record NC_069505.1, on the reverse strand, counting down.
TCCGACGACTTCCCGACGAATGACGGTTCCTTTAAGGGACGTCATCCAAGATGGCGTCCCTCGAATTCCAATTGGCTGATAGGATTCTATCAGCCAATCGGAATTAAGGTAGGAAAATTCTGATTGGCTGATGGAATCAGCCAATCAGAATCAAGTTCAATCCGATTGGCTGATCCGATCAGCCAATCAGATTGAGCTCGCATTCTATTGGCTGATCGGAACAGCCAATAGAATGCAAGCTCAATCTGATTGGCTGATTGAATCAGCCAATCGGATTGAACTTGATTCTGATTGGCTGATTCCATCAGCCAATCAGAATTTTCCTACCTTAATTCCGATTGGCTGATAGAATCCTATCAGCCAATCGGAATTCAAGGGACGCCATCTTGGATGACGTCCCTTAAAGGAACCGTCATTCGTCGGAAGAAGAAGATGGGTCCGCGGTGGAGGTCTTCAAGATGGAGCCGGTCCTCATCGGATGAAGATAGAAGATGCCGCTTGGAAGAAGATGGTTGCCGGTCCGGATCTACTCTTCTTCCCGGATAGGATGAAGACTTTGGAGCCTCTTCTGGACTTCTTCAGCCGTCGCTTGATAGAAGACTTCAGCCGGATGATGGATGTCTAGCCCCCGCTTGGGCTTGGATGAAGATTTCGGAGCCTGGAACGATCGGTGATACCTGGCATGGTGAAGACAAGGTAGGAAGATCTTCAGGGGCTTAGTGTTAGGTTTATTTAAGGGGGGTTTGGGTTAGATTAGGGGTATGTGGGTGGTGGGTTGTAATGTTGGGGGGGGTATTGTATGTTTTTTTTTTACAGGCAAAAGAGCTGAATTCTTTGGGGCATACCCCGCAAAAGGCCCTTTTAAGGGCTGGTAAGGTAAAAGAGCTTTGAACTTTTGTAATTTAGAATAGGGTAGGGCATTTTTTTATTTTGGGGGTCTTTGTTATTTTATTAGGGGGCTTAGAGTAGGTGTAATTAGTTTAAAATTGTTGTAATTTTTTTCTAATGTTTGTAAATATTTTTTTATTTTTTGTAACTTAGTTCTTTTTTATTTTTGTACTTTAGTTAGTGTATTTAATTGTATTTATTTGTAGGAATTGTATTTAATTTATTTATTGATAGTGTAGTGTTAGGTTTAATTGTAACTTAGGTTAGGATTTATTTTACAAGTAATGTTGTAATTATTTTAACTAGGTAGCTATTAAATAGTTAATAACTATTTAATAGCTATTGTACCTGGTTAAAATAAATACAAAGTTGCCTGTAAAATAATTATTAATCCTAAAATAGCTACAATATAATTATAATTTATATTGTAGCTATATTAGGCCTAGATTTGGAGTTCGGCGGTAAAAGGGCTGTTAACGCTCCGCGGGCTTTTTTCTGGCCGCACCATAAATTTAACTCTGGTATCGAGAGTTAAAACAAATGCTGCGTTAGGCTCCAAAAAAGGAGCGTAGAGCATTTTTACCGCAAATGCAACTCTCGATACCAGAGTTGCTTACGGACGCGGCCGGCCTCAAAAACGTGCTCGTGCACGATTCTCCCATAGGAAACAATGGGACTGTTTGAGCTGAAAAAAAACCTAACACCTGCAAAAAAGCAGCGTTCAGCTCCTAACGCAGCCCCATTGATTCCTATGGGGAAACACTTCCTACGTCTGCACCTAACACCCTAACATGTACCCCGAGTCTAAACACCCCTAACCTTACACTTATTAACCCCTAATCTGCCGCCCCCGCTATCGCTGACCCCTGCATATTTTTTTTAACCCCTAATCTGCCGCTCCGTAAACCGCCGCAACCTACGTTATCCCTATGTACCCCTAATCTGCTGCCCTAACATCGCCGACCCCTATGTTATATTTATTAACCCCTAATCTGCCCCCACAACGTCGCCGACACCTACCTACACTTATTAACCCCTAATCTGCCGAGCGGACCTGAGCGCTACTATAATAAAGTTATTAACCCCTAATCCGCCTCACTAACCCTATCATAAATAGTATTAACCCCTAATCTGCCCTCCCTAACATCGCCGACACCTAACTTCAATTATTAACCCCTAAACTTCCGATCGGAGCTCACCGCTATTCTAATAAATGGATTAACCCCTAAAGCTAAGTCTAACCCTAACACTAACACCCCCCTAAGTTAAATATAATTTTTATCTAACGAAATAAATTAACTCTTATTAAATAACTTATTCCTATTTAAAGCTAAATACTTACCTGTAAAATAAATCCTAATATAGCTACAATATAAATTATAATTATATTATAGCTATTTTAGGATTAATATTTATTTTACAGGCAACTTTGTAATTATTTTAACCAGGTACAATAGCTATTAAATAGTTAAGAACTATTTAATAGTTACCTAGTTAAAATAATAACAAATTTACCTGTAAAATAAATCCTACCCTAAGATATAATTAAACCTAACACTACCCTATCAATAAAATAATTAAATAAACTACCTACAATTACCTACAATTAACCTAACACTACACTATCAATAAATTAATTAAACACAATTGCTACAAATAAATACAATTAAATAAACTAGCTAAAGTACAAAAAATAAAAAAGAACTAAGTTACAGAAAATAAAAAAATATTTACAAACATAATAAAAATATTACAACAATTTTAAACTAATTACACCTACTCTAAGCCCCCTAATAAAATAACAAAGCCCCCCAAAATAAAAAATTCCCTACCCTATTCTAAATTAAAAAAGTTACAAGCTCTTTTACCTTACCAGCCCTGAACAGGGCCCTTTGCGGGGCATGCCCCAAGAATTTCAGCTCTTTTGCCTGTAAAAAAAAACATACAATACCCCCCCCCAACATTACAACCCACCACCCACATACCCCTAATCTAACCCAAACCCCCCTTAAATAAACCTAACACTAATCCCCTGAAGATCTTCCTACCTTGTCTTCACCATCCAGGTATCACCGATCCGTCCTGGCTCCAAGATCTTCATCCAACCCAAGCGGGGGTTGGCGATCCATAATCCGGTGCTCCAAAGTCTTCCTCCTATCCGGCAAGAAGAGGACATCCGGACCGGCAAACATCTTCTCCAAGCGGCATCTTCGATCTTCTTCCATCCGGTGCGGAGCGGGTCCATCTTGAAGCAGGCGACGCGGATCCATCCTCTTCTTCCGATGTCTCCCGACTAATGACTGTTCCTTTAAGGGACGTCATCCAAGATGGCGTCCCTCGAATTCCGATTGGCTGATAGGATTCTATCAGCCAATCGGAATTAAGGTAGGAATTTTCTGATTGGCTGATGGAATCAGCCAATCAGAATCAAGTTCAATCCGATTGGCCGATCCAATCAGCCAATCAGATTGAGCTCGCATTCTATTGGCTGATCGGAACAGCCAATAGAATGCGAGCTCAATCTGATTGGCTGATTGGATCAGCCAATCGGATTGAACTTGATTCTGATTGGCTGATTCCATCAGCCAATCAGAAAATTCCTACCTTAATTCCAATTGGCTGATAGAATCCTATCAGCCAATCGGAATTCGAGGGACGCCATCTTGGATGACGTCCCTTAAAGGAACAGTCATTAGTCGGGAGACATCGGAAGAAGAGGATGGATCCGCGTCGCCTGCTTCAAGATGGACCCGCTCCGCACCGGATGGAAGAAGATCGAAGATGCCGCTTGGAGAAGATGTTTGCCGGTCCGGATGTCCTCTTCTTGCCGGATAGGAGGAAGACTTTGGAGGGGATTATGGATCGCCAACCCCCGCTTGGGTTGGATGAAGATCTTGGAGCCAGGACGGATCGGTGATACCTGGATGGTGAAGACAAGGTAGGAAGATCTTCAGGGGATTAGTGTTAGGTTTATTTAAGGGGGGTTTGGGTTAGATTAGGGGTATGTGGGTGGTGGGTTGTAATGTTGGGGGGGGGTATTGTATGTTTTTTTTTACAGGCAAAAGAGCTGAAATTCTTGGGGCATGCCCCGCAAAGGGCCCTGTTCAGGGCTGGTAAGGTAAAAGAGCTTGTAACTTTTTTAATTTAGAATAGGGTAGGGAATTTTTTATTTTGGGGGGCTTTGTTATTTTATTAGGGGGCTTAGAGTAGGTGTAATTAGTTTAAAATTGTTGTAATATTTTTATTATGTTTGTAAATATTTTTTTATTTTCTGTAACTTAGTTCTTTTTTATTTATTGTACTTTAGCTAGTTTATTTAATTGTATTTATTTGTAGCAATTGTGTTTAATTAATTTATTGATAGTGTAGTGTTAGGTTAATTGTAGGTAATTGTAGGTAGTTTATTTAATTATTTTATTGATAGGGTAGTGTTAGGTTTAATTATATCTTAGGGTAGGATTTATTTTACAGGTAAATTTGTTATTATTTTAACTAGGTAACTATTAAATAGTTCTTAACTATTTAATAGCTATTGTACCTGGTTAAAATAATTACAAAGTTGCCTGTAAAATAAATATTAATCCTAAAATAGCTATAATATAATTATAATTTATATTGTAGCTATATTAGGATTTATTTTACAGGTAAGTATTTAGCTTTAAATAGGAATAAGTTATTTAATAAGAGTTAATTTATTTCGTTAGATAAAAATTATATTTAACTTAGGGGGGTGTGGCAAACCTAGCCACTTCTGGACTATAACGTAAGAAAGGTTGTCTGTGACAGACCCTTCGGTCAGGACTGAAAGTGTTAACTTTATTTTCTAACCACAAGTGGCTGGCTCCAGCTACAATCTAATTAATGCTTAGCATTCTATTGTTTGATCACCCCCAGAGAGAAACGCCTAAGTGATAAGGAGAGTCAAGAGTGTCCTGTGGTTGAAGTGTTTAAGTAATATAATCCTATTGTATCATGTCAAGGGCGCTTCTCCCTTTTATCTAATGTACAACATTCTTTCCACCCCCATCTGGGGGGGGGGGGTCAAAAACCTGTATAAATCTGTATGCTGCCTTCAAATAAAGTGTTATTCTGTTTAAAACCTGAAAACTGGCTGGGTTCTGAACTGCTGATTCCCTATGCAGGACATTGTTCCCTGGTGTTAACCCTTGGTATCCGGTTGGTACCGTTACAATTGGTGGCAAGCGACGGAATGAACCTTATCGCCCAGAAGAGTAACTACACAAGCCAGTAACCTCAGGAAGAGGGGGATTACTACAATACTGACTAAGATGGAAGGAGTACCAGGGACCGAAGTGAATGGAGATGGATTATTCTAAGCTAAAGAGACAAACGTAAAAGGAACTGCTAGAAGCCAGGGGAAAGATAGGCAGCAGCAAACCCAAGGCTATATTAATTGCTGAGCTGATGGAGGGAGACAGAGCTCGCAGCGCTACGCCTCCAGCAGCCATGGAGGAGACCCTATACCAGAGGGAAATGAGGACCAGGCTGGAATTTTTACCCCAACCTGTACCACGGGATATGCTATCCGTGGTAATGGCAGATGTGCAGGAGTACGTGATGGCACACAGTCCGCGGAATGCATCCTCCCGAGCAGAATCCATTTTGGACGCACTCAGCAACCCAGTAAGACCCAAAATCCCATACCATGCATTTAAAATGTTTTGTGAGGAGAAGGATGAGATTGATGGGTATTTACAGGATTTTGAGAGACTGTGCGAGTTACATGATTTGGAGCAGTCCGTATGGGTGCCGGTGCTAGCAGGCAAGCTAGCCGGTAGGGCAGCGGAAGCGTATCGCGCTGTACCCAGGGAGGACAGCAAGGATTACGCTAAAGTGAAGAGAGCGATCTTGGAAAGATATGCCATTACCTCAGAGGCATACCGGCGCAAGTTTAGAGGCCTGCGCAAGCCAGAAAGAGATTCCCATGCAGAGTGGGCCCACAAGCTGGATCAAGCATCTCAGGGGTGGATACAGGCCAGCCAAGCTACCACCATGGAAGAATTGCGACAACTGATGCTGTTGGAGCAATTCTTTAACGGCTTGTCCCCAGAAGCCCAAGAATGGGTGAGAGATCGAAAACCCCTCACCTTAACCGAAGCAGCCAGATTAGCAGACCAGCATTTTGATGCCAGGAGGCACCATGGACTACAGCCTAACAACAGACGGGCTAATATACAATGCCACACCTGCAAGCAGTGGGGACATATGGCACGTGAGTGCACCCAAAATCGGAGCAGACAAGCTTGGAACCAGGTCAGACAGAACCTGGCCCCAAGGGCGGCTGCTCACCATTACCAAACGGAGCCAGCCGCTCATGAGGTGTTGAGCACCCAAGCCGAGGAACCCCTGGGAATTCTGCATGAGGTGATGTCGGTCCAGGGACTTCGGGATTCGGGAGCTACTTTAACCCTGATAGCTCCCCATTTGGTGCCGGATACAGCACCCACTGGCGGATCCGTGGCAGTACGAGGGGCAGGGGGAGCAGTATACCGATTGCCCACTGCTAGAGTGGAGTACAGACCCCCAGTCACCCCAGCAGCTGCCAGTTACCAACCCCCGGCGCACCGCTATACCACACGGCCTCCGGCCACGAACTACCCTCAGAGAGCCCGGTTCAATTCGCGGGGCTACTCACAACCTATTCGGTGCTTTGGATGTAAGCAACTAGGGCACAAAAGACCAGAGTGTCCCCTAAATGCAGCGAATCAAGCACAGTCCTGGAGAAGACCCGCTGGCGGAATCCCACATAAACCTCAGCCTGTGGCCCGCTACGTAGAGGTGCCAGAATGCTGGGGCAGCCTACATGAAGCAGACCCCGTGCAAGCTGCCCACCGGAATAACCGGCAACGGGTTAAAGTGAATGGGAAGGAGGTCAGTTGTCTACGGGATACTGGTGCTACCATGACCTTGCTTCAAGAGAACTTGGTGCCTGAGAAACAGCACACTGGAGACACTGTGGCTGTGAGGGTAGCAGGGGGCACTGTGTTCCGCCTACCTGTTGCCAGGGTACATTTGGATTGGGGAGTGGGCGCTAGACTTGTGAATGTGGGGGTCAAGAAGGACTTACCTGCTGATGTTCTCCTTGGAAATGACTTGGCCCCCCTTGTTTCTGCCTATGCTCCCATGGATCCCGCTAATGTTAACCCTGTGACTACCCAAGCCCAGCCCCTCCGGGAAGAGACGCTTCCATGTTTGGGGTGGGGGCAGTACTGAGCCAAGTTGGAGCAGATGGCGGAGAACACCCCGTAGCTTACTTGAGCCGAAAGTTGTTGCCCCGGACATCCCCAAGCCGATCCGTTGGGATCAGACTGTGTATGCCGGCTTGGTTCTGGGGGAGCATTGTGGCAAACCTAGCCACTTCTGGACTATAACGTAAGAAAGGTTGTCTGTGACAGACCCTTCGGTCAGGACTGAAAGTGTTAACTTTATTTTCTAACCACAAGTGGCTGGCTCCAGCTACAATCTAATTAATGCTTAGCATTCTATTGTTTGATCACCCCCAGAGAGAAACGCCTAAGTGATAAGGAGAGTCAAGAGTGTCCTGTGGTTGAAGTGTTTAAGTAATATAATCCTATTGTATCATGTCAAGGGCGCTTCTCCCTTTTATCTAATGTACAACATTCTTTCCACCCCCATCTGGGGGGGGGGGGTCAAAAACCTGTATAAATCTGTATGCTGCCTTCAAATAAAGTGTTATTCTGTTTAAAACCTGAAAACTGGCTGGGTTGTGAACTGCTGATTCCCTATGCAGGACATTGTTCCCTGGTGTTAACCCTTGGTATCCGGTTGGTACCGTTACAGGGGGTGTTAGTGTTAGGGTTAGACTTAGCTTTAGGGGTTAATCCATTTATTAGAATAGCGGTGAGCTCCGATCGGAAGTTTAGGGGTTAATAATTGAAGTTAGGTGTCGGCGATGTTAGGGAGGGCAGATTAGGGGTTAATACTATTTATGATAGGGTTAGTGAGGCGGGTTAGGGGTTAATAACTTTATTATAGTAGCGCTCAGGTCCGCTCGGCAGATTAGTGGTTAATAAGTGTAGGCAGGTGTCGGCGACGTTGAGGGGGGCAGATTAGGGGTTAATAAATATAATATAGGGGTCGGCGGTGTTAGGGGTAGCAGATTAGGGGTACATAGGGATAACGTAGGTGGCGGCGATTTGCGGTCGGTGGATTAGGGGTTAATTATTTTAAGTAGCTTGCGGCGACGTTGTGGGGGGCAGGTTAGGGGTTAATAAATATAATACAGGGGTCGGCGGGGTTAGGGGCAGCAGATTAGGGGTACATAAGTATAACGTAGGTGGCGGTCGGCAGATTAGGGGTTAAAAATTTTAATCGAGTGGCGGCGATGTGGGGGGAGCTCGGTTTAGGGGTACATAGGTAGTTTATGGGTGTTAGTGTACTTTAGGGTACAGTAGTTAAGAGCTTTATGAACCGGCGTTAGCCAGAAAGCTCTTAACTCCTGCTATTTTCAGGCGGCTGGAATCTTGTCGTTAGAGCTCTAACGCTCACTGCAGAAACGACTCTAAATACCAGCGTTAGAAAGATCCCATTGAAAAGATAGGCTACGCAAATGGCGTAGGGGGATCTGCGGTATGGAAAAGTCGCGGCTGAAAAGTGAGCGTTAGACCCTTTAATCACTGACTCCAAATACCAGCGGGCGCCCAAAACCAGCGTTAGGAGCCTCTAACGCTGGTTTTGACGGCTACCGCCGAACTCTAAATCTAGGCCTCTGGGTTTATTTTACAGGTAAGTATTTAGATTTAAATAGGAATAATTTATTTAATAAGAGTTAATTTATTTCGTTAGATAAAAATTATATTGAACTTAGGGGGGGTGTTAGTGTTAGGGTTAGACTTAGCTTTAGGGGTTAATACATTTATTATAGTAGCGGTGAGCTCCGATCGGCAGATTAGGGGTTAATTATTGTAGGTAGCTGGCGGCGACGTTGTGGGGGGCAGATTAGGGGTTAATAAATATAATATAGGGGTCGGCGGTGTTAGGGGCAGCAGATTAGGGGTACATAACTATAATGTAGGGAGCGGCAGATTAGGGGTTAATAAGTGTAAGGTTAGGGGTCTTTAGACTCGGGGTACATGTTAGAGTGTTAGGTGCAGACGTAGGAAGTGTTTCCCCATAGAAAACAATGGGGCTGCGTTAGGAGCTGAACGCTGCTTTTTTGCAGGTGTTTTTTTTTCAGCTCAAACTGCCCCATTGTTTTCAATGGGGATATCGTGCACGAGCACGTTTTTGAAGCTGGCCGCGTCCGTAAGCACCGCTGGTATCAAGAGTTGCAGTGGCGTTAAATTATGCTTTTTGGAGCCTAACGCACTGAAAACCCAGCCCTTCTGTGAACTCTAAATACCAGCGGTATTTAAAAGGTGCGGGAGGGAAAAAAGCATGCGTAGCTAACACACCCCTTTGGCCGCCAAACTCTAAATCTAGCCGCATGTTTGAAAGCCATGGTGGAGCCCCATAGGAGAATGTGTACTAAATGTATTGATTTCACCTTAAACAGTAAAGATCAGTCTTTATCTATAAAAGAATTATCACCAGAGGGTTCTGTCGAGGGGGAAGTTATGCCGACTAACTCTCCCCACGTGTCAGACCCTTCGCCTCCCGCTCAGGGGACGCTCGCTAGTATGGCGCCAATTACATCAGGGACGCCCATAGCGATTACCTTGCAGGACATGGCTGCAATCATGAATAATACCCTGTCAGAGGTATTATCCAGATTGCCTGAATTAAGAGGCAAGCGCGATAGCTCTGGGGTTAGAAGAGATACAGAGCGCGCAAATGCTGTAAGAGCCATGTTTGATACTGCGTCACAATATGCAGAACATGAGGACGGAGAGCTTCAGTCTGTGGGTGACATCTCTCACTCGGGGAAACCTGATTCAGAGATTTCTAATTTTAAATTTAAAGGGACAGTAAACCTAAAAAATAATGTTATATAATTCTGCACATAGTGCAGAATTATATAACATTATTTTACTGCTATAGTTATAAAACCCTTTTTTCCCTTTTAATATTTAAAAAACATGCCGCTTTTACAGACCCGCTCTCTGCTGAGTGGGTCTGTTTTTTTTAGGCGCATCGGGCCAGCTGTATAGTCACAGCCCAGCCCGACCGCGCCATAAGACTAAGTGCAGCTCGCTCCTGCTCTGTCTGACAGCAGGAGCAAGCTTCACTTAATGCTATGGCGCGGTCGGGCCGGGCTGTGACTATACAGCTGGCCCGATGCGCTGACTAAAAAAAACAGACCCGCTCAGCAGAGAGCAGAAAGCGGGTCTGTAAAAGCGGTATGTTTTTTAAATATTAAAAGGGAAAAAAGGGTTTTATAACTATAGCAGTAAAATAATGTTATATAATTCTGCACTATGTGCAGAATTATATAACATTATTTTTTAGGTTTACTGTCCCTTTAAGCTTGAGAACCTACGTGTATTGCTTGGGGAGGTATTAGCTGCTCTGAATGACTGTAACACAGTTGCAGTACCAGAGAAATTGTGTAGGCTGGATAAATACTATGCGGTGCCGGTGTGTACTGATGTTTTTCCTATACCTAAAAGGCTTACAGAAATTATTAGTAAGGAGTGGGATAGACCGGGTGTGCCCTTTTCCCCACCTCCTATATTTAGAAAAATGTTTCCAATAGACGCCACTTCACGGGACTTATGGCAGACGGTCCCTAAGGTGGAGGGAGCAGTTTCTACTTTAGCAAAGCGTACCACTATCCCGGTTGAGGACAGTTGTGCTTTTTCAGATCCAATGGATAAAAAATTGGAGGGTTACCTTAAGAAAATGTTTATTCAACAAGATTTTATTTTACAGCCCCTTGCATGCATTGCGCCTGTCACTGCTGCGGCGACATTCTGGTTTGAGGCCCTGGAAGAGGCCATCCATACAGCTCCATTGACTGAAATTATTGACAAGCTTAGAACGCTTAAGCTAGCTAACTCATTTGTTTCTGATGCCATTGTTCATTTGACTAAACTAACGGCTAAGAATTCCGGATTCGCCATCCAGGCGCGTAGGGCGCTATGGCTTAAATCCTGGTCAGCTGACGTGCCAGAAAGCCTGCTGCTGCCCCCAAGACAGCATGAAGGAACGGCCCCCTATCCGGAAACGGATCTAGTGGGGGGCAGACTTTCTCTCTTCGCCCAGTCGTGGGCAAGAGATGTTCAGGATCCCTGGGCGTTGGAGATCATATCTCAGGGATATCTTCTGGACTTCAAAGCTTCTCCTCCACAAGGGAGATTTCATCTTTCAAGGTTATCAGCAAACCAGATAAAGAAAGAGGCATTCCTAAGCTGTGTGCAAGACCTCCTAGTAATGGGAGTGATCCATCCAGTTCCGCGGACGGAACAAGGACAGGGGTTTTATTCAAATCTGTTTGTGGTTCCTAAAAAAGAGGGAACCTTCAGACCAATTTTGGATCTAAAGATCTTAAACAAATTCCTCAGAGTTCCATCATTCAAAATAGAAACTATTCGGACCATCCTACCCATGATCCAAGAGGGTCAGTACATGACCACAGTGGACTTAAAGGATGCCTACCTTCACATACCGATTCACAAAGATCATCATCGGTTCCTAAGGTTTGCCTTTCTAGACAGGCATTACCAATTTGTAGCTCTTCCCTTCGGGTTGGCCACAGCCCCGAGAATTTTTACAAAGGTTCTGGGCTCACTTCTGGCGGTTCTAAGACCGCGAGGCATAGTGGTGGCTCCTTATCTAGACGACATCCTGATACAGGCGTCAAGCTTTCAAATTGCCAAGTCTCATACAGAGATAGTTCTGGCATTTCTGAGGTCGCATGGGTGGAAAGTGAACGTGGAAAAGAATTCTCTATCCCCACTCACAAGAGTCTCCTTCCTAGGGACTCTTATAGATTCTGTAGAGATGAAAATTTACCTGACGGAGTCCAGGTTATCAAAACTTCTAAATGCTTGCCGTGTCCTTCATTCCATTCCACGCCCGTCAGTGGCTCAGTGCATGGAAGTAATCGGCTTAATGGTAGCGGCAATGGACATAGTGCCATTTGCGCGTCTGCATCTCAGACCGCTGCAATTATGCATGCTAAGTCAGTGGAATGGGGATTACTCAGATTTGTCCCCTCTACTAAATCTGGATCAAGAGACCAGAGATTCTCTTCTCTGGTGGCTATCTCGGGTCCATCTGTCCAAGGGTATGTCCTTTCGCAGGCCAGATTGGACGATTGTAACAACAGATGCCAGCCTTCTAGGTTGGGGTGCAGTCTGGAACTCCCTGAAGGCTCAGGGATCGAGGACTCAAGAGGAGAAACTCCTCCCAATAAATATTCTGGAGTTAAGAGCAATTTCTTCTGTTAAGTGTGATCAGTCCACGGGTCATCATTACTTGTGGGATATTAACTGCTCCCCTACAGGAAGTGCAAGAGGATTCACCCAGCAGAGTTGCTATATAGCTCCTCCCCTCTACGTCACCTCCAGTCATTCTCTTGCACCCAACGACTAGATAGGATGTGTGAGAGGACTATGGTGATATATTTAGTTTTTATATCTTCAATCAAAAGTTTGTTGTTTTATAATAGCACCGGAGTGTGTTATTCCTTCTCTGGTAGAATTTGAAGAAGAATCTACCTGAGTTTTTTTCTATGATTTTAGCCGGAGTAGTTAAGATCATATTGCTGTTTCTCGGCCATCTGAGGAGAGGCAAACTTCAGATCAGGGGACAGCAGGCAGATTAATCTGCAAAGAGGTATGTAGCAGCTTATTATTTTCTGACATGGAATTGATGAGAAAATCCTGCCATACCGTTATAATGTAAACCCAGCCTTGAATGCAGTAGATGTAGCTGATATCAGGCTGTCATGTATGTATATTTTATACTTCTCTGGTTTTTAGACTGTATACATAGACTTAACCTAATTTGCAGGGACTTGCAATAGGTTTTAAATGACAATTAATTATTGAGGTAAAACGTTTTTTTGCTGGCATGTAAAAACGTTTTTTTCTCTGAGGTACTGGGTGAAAAAATGTTTTGGGCACTATTTTTCCACTTGGCAATAGTTTTGATTTAAATTAGAGCAGTTCACTGATCCCTCTCACTGTTATGTGTGTGGGGGAGGGGCCATTTTGGTGCTTTCACTATGCATCAGAAAAAACTCAGTCAGAGATTCATTTTCTTCCTGCATGATCCGGTTCATCTCTACAGAGTTCAGGGATCTCCAAAGCCTTTTTTGAGGGAAGTAATCATTACAGCAGAGCTGTGCTGATTGTATTGACTGTGATAAAAAAAAAAAAAACGTTTATTTGTGTATTTTTTTTCTGCTGCCTGGGTTAGTTATCATTTGCTGAGGGGAACAATCCTTTGCTAAAACTGTATATTCTGACAAAGATTGATGCTATAACTTAATTATTTTAACTGTTATAATATTTTTCTGTGCTTCTTAAAGGCACAGTTCGTTTTCATATTATTTGTAAATTACTTTGTAAAGTATTTCCAAGTTGCTGTTTATTTGCTAGTGTGTTAAACATGTCTGATTCAGAGGAATATCTCTGTGCTATATGTGTTAATGCCAAAGTGGAGCCCAATAGAAATTTATGTACTAAATGTATTGATGCTATTTTAAAAAACAGTCAATCTGTACAAATTGAACATATTTCACCAAACAACGAGGGGAGAGTTATGCCGACTAACTCGCCTCACGTGTCAGTACCTGCATCTCCCGCTCAGGAGGTGCGTGATATTGTAGTGCCGAGTACATCTGGGCGGCCATTACAAATCACATTACAAGATATGGCTACTGTTATGACTGAAGTTTTGGCTAAACTACCAGAACTAAGAGGTAAACGTGATCACTCTGGGGTGAGAACAGAATGCGCTGATAATGCAAGGGCCATGTCTGATACTGCGTCACAGTTTGCAGAACGTGAAGACGGAGAGCTTCATTCTGTGGGTGACGGTTCTGATCCAAATAAACTGGACTCAGACATTTCAAATTTTAAATTTAAGCTTGAGAACCTCCGTGTGTTACTAGGGGAGGTATTAGCGGCTCTGAATGATTGTAACACAGTTGCAATCCCAGAAAAAATGTGTAGGTTGGATAAATATTTTGCGGTACCGACGAGTACTGACGTTTTTCCTATACCTAAGAGACTTACTGACATTGTTACTAAGGAGTGGGATAGACCCGGTGTGCCTTTCTCACCCCCTCCTATATTTAGAAAAATGTTTCCAATAGACGCCGCCACACGGGATTTATGGCAAATGGTCCCTAAGGTGGAGGGAGCAGTTTCTACTTTAGCTAAGCGTACCACTATCCCAGTGGAGGATAGCTGTGCTTTTTCAGATCCAATGGATAAAAAATTAGAGGGTTACCTTAAGAAAATGTTTGTTCAACAAGGATTTATATTGCAACCTCTTGCATGTATTGCGCCTGTCACGGCTGCAGCAGCATTTTGGTTTGAGTCTCTGGAAGAGACACTTCAATCATCCACACTAGATGACATCACACACAAACTTAAATTCCTTAAGTTAGCTAATTCATTTATTTCAGATGCCGTAGTACATTTAACTAAACTTGCGGCTAAAAATTCAGGATTCGCCATTCAGGCACGCAGAGCTCTGTGGCTGAAATCCTGGTCAGCTGATGTTACGTCTAAATCTAAATTGCTTAATATTCCTTTCAAAGGGCAGACCTTATTCGGGCCCGACTTGAAAGAGATTATTGCTGACATTACAGGAGGTAAAGGTCATGCCCTGCCTCAGGACAAGGCCAAAGCCAAGGCTAGACAGTCCAATTTTCGTTCCTTTCGTAATTTCAAAGCAGGAGCAGCATCAACTTCCTCTGCACCAAAACAGGAAGGAGCTGTTGCTCGCTACAGACAAGGCTGGAAACCTAACCAGTCCTGGAACAGGGGCAAACAGGCCAGAAAACCTGCTGCTGCCCCTAAGACAGCATGAATTGAGGGCCCCCGATCCGGGACCGGATCTAGTGGGGGGCAGACTTTCCCTCTTCGCCCAGGCTTGGGCAAGAGATGTTCAGGATCCCTGGGCGTTAGAGATCATATCTCAGGGATACCTTCTGGACTTCAAATCCTCTCCCCCAAGAGGGAGATTTCATCTGTCAAGGTTGTCAACAAACCTAACAAAGAAGGAAGCGTTTCTACGCTGCGTACAAGATCTTTTATTAATGGGAGTGATCCATCCAGTTCCGCGGTTGGAACAAGGACAAGGGTTTTACTCAAATCTGTTTGTAGTTCCCAAAAAAGAGGGAACCTTCAGGCCAATCTTGGATTTAAAGATCCTAAACAAATTCCTAAGAGTTCCATCGTTCAAGATGGAAACTATTCGAACAATTTTGCCCATGATCCAAGAGGGTCAGTACATGACCACAGTGGATTTAAAGGATGCTTACCTTCACATACCGATTCATAGAAGTCATTACCGGTATCTAAGGTTTGCCTTTTTAGACAGGCATTACCAGTTTGTAGCTCTTCCATTCGGACTGGCTACGGCTCCAAGAATCTTCACAAAGGTTCTGGGCACTCTTCTGGCGGTACTAAGACCGCGAGGAATTTCAGTAGCTCC
Source organism: Bombina bombina (assembly GCF_027579735.1). Lineage (NCBI taxonomy): Eukaryota > Metazoa > Chordata > Amphibia > Anura > Bombinatoridae > Bombina > Bombina bombina. The sequence continues at coordinate 470,236,031 of NC_069505.1, read as the reverse complement.
GTACTTAGACGACATACTGATACAAGCTTCAAGCTTTCAAACTGCCAAATCTCATACAGAGATAGTACTGGCATTTCTAAGGTCGCATGGATGGAAAGTGAACGAAGAGAAAAGTTCTCTCTTTCCACTCACAAGAGTTCCCTTCCTGGGGACTCTGATAGATTCTGTATAAATGAAGATTTACCTGACAGAGGACAGGTTAACAAAACTTCAAAATGCATGCCGTGTCCTTCATTCCATTCAACACTCTAAATCTGAATCAAGAGACCAGAAATTCTCTTCTATGGTGGCTTTATCGGCCACATCTGTCCAGGGGAATGCCATTCAGCAGGCCAGACTGGTCAATTGTAACAACAGACGCCAGCCTACTAGGTTGGGGCGCTGTCTGGAATTCTCTGAAGGCTCAGGGACTATGGAATCAGGAGGAGAGTCTTCTTCCAATAAACATTCTGGAATTGAGAGCAGTCCTCAATGCTCTTCTGGCTGGGCCCCAGTTAACAACTCGGGGGTTCATCAGGTTCCAGTCGGACAACATCACGACTGTAGCTTATATCAACCATCAGGGAGGGACAAGAAGCTCCCTAGCAATGATGGAAGTATCGAAGATAATTCGCTGGGCAGAGTCTCACTCTTGCCACCTGTCTGCAATCCACATCCCGGGAGTGGAGAACTGGGAGGCGGATTTCTTAAGTCGTCAGACTTTTCATCCGGGGGAGTGGGAACTTCATCCAGAGGTCTTTGCCCAAATACTTCGACGTTGGGGCAAACCAGAGATAGATCTCATGGCGTCTCGACAGAACGCCAAGCTTCCGCGCTACGGGTCCAGATCCAGGGATCCGGGAGCGGTCCTGATAGATGCCTTGACAGCACCATGGACCTTCAGGATGGCTTATGTGTTTCCACCTTTCCCGATGCTTCCTCGATTGATTGCCAGAATCAAACAGGAGAAAGCATCAGTGATTCTAATAGCGCCTGCATGGCCACGCAGGACTTGGTATGCAGATCTGGTGGACATGTCATTCTGTCCACCTTGGTCGTTACCTCTGAAACAGGACCTTCTGATTCAGGGTCCTTTCAAACATCAAAATCTAACTTCTCTGAAGCTGACTGCTTGGAAATTGAACGCTTGATCTTATCAAAGCGTGGTTTTTCTGAGTCAGTTATTGATACCTTAATACAGGCTAGGAAGCCTGTTACCAGAAAGATTTACCATAAAATATGGCGTAAATACCTATATTGGTGCGAATCCAAAGGTTACTCTTGGAGTAAGGTTAGGATTCCTAGGATATTGTCTTTTCTACAAGAAGGTTTAGAAAAGGGGTTATCCGCTAGTTCCTTAAAGGGACAGATCTCAGCTCTGTCCATTCTGTTACACAAGCGTCTGTCAGAAGTTCCAGACGTTCAGGCTTTTTGTCAGGCTTTGGCCAGGATTAAACCTGTGTTTAAAGCTGTGGCTCCACCATGGAGTTTAAACCTTGTTCTTAACGTTTTACAGGGTGTTCCGTTTGAACCCCTTCATTCCATTGATATAAAGTTGTTATCTTGGAAAGTTCTATTTTTAATGGCTATTTCCTCGGCTCGAAGAGTCTCTGAGTTATCAGCCTTACATTGTGATTCTCCTTATTTGATTTTTCACTCGGATAAGGTAGTTCTGCGTACTAAACCTGGGTTCTTACCTAAGGTAGTCACTAACAGGAATATCAATCAGGTGATTGTTGTTCCATCCTTGTGCCCAAATCCTTCTTCGAGGAAGGAACGTCTTTTGCACAATCTGGATGTAGTTCGTGCCCTTAAATTTTATTTATAGGCAACTAAAGATTTTCGACAAACGTCTTCCCTGTTTGTCGTTTACTCTGGTCAGAGGAGAGGTCAAAAAGCTTCTGCTACCTCTCTCTCTTTTTGGCTTCGTAGCATAATTCGTTTAGCTTATGAGACTGCTGGACAGCAGCCTCCTGAAAGAATTACAGCTCATTCCACTAGAGCTGTGGCTTCCACTTGGGCCTTTAAGAATGAGGCCTCTGTTGAACAGATTTGCAAGGCTGCAACTTGGTCTTCGCTTCATACTTTTTCCAAATTTTACAAATTTGACACTTTTGCTTCCTCGGAGGCTATTTTTGGGAGAAAGGTTCTTCAGGCAGTGGTTCCTTCTGTATAAAGAGCCTGCCTATCCCTCCCGTCATCAGTGTACTTTTGCTTTGGTATTGGTATCCCACAAGTAATGATGACCCGTGGACTGATCACACTTAACAGAAGAAAACATAATTTATGCTTACCTGATAAATTCCTTTCTTCTGTAGTGTGATCAGTCCACGGCCCGCCCTGTTTTTTAAGGCAGGTAAATATTTTTTAAATTATACTCCAGTCACCACTACACCCTTGGCTTCTCCTTTCTCGTTGGTCCTTGGTCGAATGACTGGAGGTGACGTAGAGGGGAGGAGCTATATAGCAACTCTGCTGGGTGAATCCTCTTGCACTTCCTGTAGGGGAGCAGTTAATATCCCACAAGTAATGATGACCCGTGGACTGATCACACTACAGAAGAAAGGAATTTATCAGGTAAGCATAAATTATGTTATTCAATGCTCTTCTAGCTTGGCCTCAGTTAGCAACCCTGAGGTTCATCAGATTTCAGTCGGACAACATCACGACTGTGGCTTACATCAACCATCAAGGGGGAACCAGGAGTTCCCTAGCGATGTTAGAAGTATCAAAGATAATTCGCTGGGCAGAGTCTCACTCTTGCCACCTGTCAGCGATCCACATCCCAGGCGTAGAGAACTGGGAGGCAGATTTTCTAAGTCGTCAGACTTTTCATCCGGGGGAGTGGGAACTCCATCCGGAGGTGTTTGCTCAACTGGTCCATCGTTGGGGCAAACCAGAACTGGATCTCATGGCGTCTCGCCAGAACGCCAAGCTTCCTTGTTACGGATCCAGGTCCAGGGACCCGGGAGCAACGCTTATAGATGCTCTAGCAGCTCCTTGGTTCTTCAACCTGGCCTATGTGTTTCCACCGTTTCCTCTGCTCCCTCGACTGATTGCCAAAATCAAACAGGAGAGAGCATCAGTGATTCTGATAGCGCCTGCGTGGCCACGAAGGACCTGGTATGCAGACCTAGTGGACATGTCATCTCTTCCACCATGGACTCTGCCTCTGAGACAGGACCTTCTAATACAAGGTCCTTTCAATCATCCAAATCTAATTTCTCTGAGACTGACTGCATGGAGATTGAACGCTTGATTCTATCAAGACGTGGCTTCTCTGAGTCAGTCATTGATACCTTAATACAGGCACGAAAGCCTGTCACCAGGAAAATCTACCATAAGATATGGCGTAAATATCTTTATTGGTGTGAATCCAAGAGTTACTCATGGAGTAAGGTTAGGATTCCTAGGATATTGTCTTTTCTCCAAGAGGGTTTGGACAAAGGCTTATCAGCTAGTTCTTTAAAGGGACAGATCTCTGCTCTGTCTATTCTTTTGCACAAGCGTCTGGCAGAGGTTCCAGACGTCCAGGCATTTTGTCAGGCTTTGGTTAGGATTAAGCCTGTGTTTAAAACTGTTGCTCCCCCGTGGAGCTTAAACTTGGTTCTTAAAGTTCTTCAAGGAGTTCCGTTTAAAACCCTTCATTCCATTGATATTAAACTTTTATCTTGGAAAGTTCTGTTTTTGATGGCTATTTCCTCGGCTCGAAGAGTCTCTGAGTTATCTGCCTTACAATGTGATTCTCCTTATCTGATTTTTCATTCAGACAAGGTAGTTCTGCGTGCCAAACCTGGGTTTGTACCTAAGGTGGTTTCTAACAGTAATATCAATCAAGAGATTGTTGTTCCATCATTGTGTCCTAATCCTTCTTCAAAGAAGGAACGTCTTTTGCATAATCTGGACGTAGTCCGTGCCTTGAAGTTTTACTTACAGGCTACTAAAGATTTTCGTCAAACATCTGCCCTGTTTGTCGTTTACTCTGGACAGAGGAGAGGTCAAAACGCTTCGGCAACCTGCTCCTTTTGGCTTCGGAGCATAATACGCTTAGCCTATGAGACTGCTGGACAGCAGCCCCCTGAAAGGATTACAGCTCATTCTACTAGAGCTGTGGCTTCCACCTGGGCCTTTAAAAATGAGGCCTCTGTTGAACAGATTTGCAAGGCCGCGACTTGGTCTTCGCTTCACACCTTTTCAAAATTTTCAAAATTTGATACTTTTGCTTCTTCGGAGGCTGTTTTTGGGAGAAAGGTTCTACAGGCAGTGGTTCCTTCCGTTTAAGTTCCTGCCTTGTCCCTCCCATCATCCGTGTACTTTAGCTTTGGTATTGGTATCCCACAAGTAATGGATGATCCGTGGACTGGATACACTTAACAAGAGAAAACATAATTTATGCTTACCTGATAAATTTATTTCTCTTGTAGTGTATCCAGTCCACGGCCCGCCCTGTCCTTTTAAGGCAGGTCTAAATTTTAATTAAACTACAGTCACCACTGCACCCTATGGTTTCTCCTTTCTCGGCTTGTTTCGGTCGAATGACTGGATATGGCAGTGAGGGGAGGAGCTATATAGCAGCTCTGCTGTGGGTGATCCTCTTGCAACTTCCTGTTGGGAAGGAGAATATCCCACACGTAATGGATGATCCGTGGACTGGATACACTACAAGAGAAATAAATTTATCAGGTAAGCATAAATTATGTTTTTATACGTACAGTGAGCCTCAGCTAGCACATATTTATTATACAGTATACAGGTACTATAGAGTAGTAAAGGAAGTGAAGGTATTTTATACGTACAGTGAGCCTCAGCTAGCACATATTTAGGGGAGGAGAGTCCATGGCTTCTTTCATTACTTTTGGGAATAAAGAACTTGGCCACCAGGAGGAGGCAAAGACACATAATACATAATGATAACACAGAAGACAGGGTCACAGTGTGGCGCCTTTTCTCTTCTGGAATCAAGGGTTAATATTCTTGGTAAGGGGATTATTGAACAGTGGGGGTTTATACATGATATTGTTTATTGTGTGATTGCTGCTTTATGTGCGAGATGAGGATCTGGCAATGGTGGAACTTTTAGGTTTAGGTTGAGTATTTGCGGGGCCGGTTTTGACGCATTTTCTCCTTAGTGCAGGGGCGGTCCTGCGAGGCATCCCATGTGACCGGGTGCAGCGGTCTCCACTTCCTCTGTTCATCTGCGGCACAGGAGACGAAGCGGTTTCTGTAGTCCGGGTCATAGGAGGTCGTGAGTTGCCCCGGCCATTGGAGGTATAAAGGTGCCTGTTTATTAAGTTAATCTAGTCCATAATAAAAGCGCAAGCTGTGGAGGACTCTGACGCGTTAGTGTGTATTCCCTCTTTAACAAAGTCTCATTCCTATGTTTATTGTGAGGAGGTTCTTGTAGATCAGCCTGCTCAATTATGTTCCACATGCCTTGATAAAGTTGCGATATCTAAAAATAAAGGGATGTCTAGTACTACTGAGCCGTTCACCTCTGAGGGTTCCCGTCCCGTGAGGTGCGTTCCCTGCTTTCATCTCCGAGTGCACATGTAGCGCCCCAGGGTCCAACCATTACTCCTACGGGAGAGATTTGTTGGCCGTCAGATTTTGCAGATCAACTGCAAACAGCGGTATCGAAAGTGATCCATGCCTTACCTACCACGTACTGCTATGCACAAGTGTAGGGCGTATTGTGGTGGTCCAGGTACGGGGTTGTCTACGCCTATGGAAATATCAGAGGCATTATACGATGACGAGGCCCATTCCGATTCTTCTGAGGAGGCTCCTTCTGGGTTGGAGACCGTGTCATCTTTTTTTCCGGCTGCGGAGGAGCCTGAATTTAGGTTTAGGATAGAGAGTTTGCACTTTTTGCTGAAGCTACTTGCTACTCTGGAAGAGCTTACTACTCTGGAGCTTCCGGAACCGAAGCTTTTGGAGGAACCTTTGATTCCTAAGCTTGATAAGGTATAGAAGGACAGGGTGGTGCCTCAGACCTTCCTGGTTCCTGTTAAGATGGCTAATATTATTAAGAATGAATGGGAGCGATTAGGTTCTTCCTTTTCCCCTTCTTCTTCTTTTAAGAAACTGTTCCTCGTCCCGGACTCTCAACTTGAGCTGTGGGGGACTGTCCCTAAGGTCGATGGTGCTATTTCCACGCTCGCAAAGCAAACAACTATTCCTCTCGAGGATAGTTCGTCGTTTAAAGAGCTCATGGATAAAAAGTTGGAAAACATGTTAAGGAACATGCTTCAGCACACAGGGTTTGTTTTTCAACCAGCAGCGGCTGTGGCCGCAGTTTCCTGAGCTGCGACATTTGTGTGAATTCCTTTGTGATTTGGTCGAGAGGGAGACTTCCATCGACTAGATACAGGATAAGATTAAGGCGTTGAGGGTCGCCAATTCTTTCATTTGTGACGCCAATATGCAAATTATTCGCTTGAACGCAATGGTTTCAGGGTTCTCAGTTTTAGCTCGCAGGGCTCCGTGGCTTAAGTCTTGGTCTGCGGACATGACCTCTAAGTCGAGGCTGTTGTCTCTGCCTTTTCAAGGAAAGATTCTGTTCGGTCCAGGATTGGATTCGATCATATCCATGGTTACGGGAGGCAAGGGAGCTTTCCTAATGCAGGATAAGATTACTAAGCATAAAGGATCTACTTTTCGTCCCTTTCGTGCGGACAAGGCCTAGCGCCAGCAGCCCGCCACAAAAGCGAATCACTCCAAGGGAACTTGGAAACCTGCTCAGTCTTGGAACAAGTCCAAGCAGAACAAGGGGCGGCCCCCGACCGGTCTCCGGACCAAGTAGGGGCAGATTGTCTCTCTTCTCCGAAGCTTGGCTGCAGGACGTTCAGGACCCATGGGTTCTGGAGGTTGTCGCCCAGGGTTATAGGATAGGATTCAGGTCCCATCCACCCAGGTGCAGATTTCTTCTGTCAAACCTGTCTTCAAGACCGGAAAAAAGAGAGGCCCTTCTAGAATGTGTGAGGGATCTCTCCTCTCTTAGGTTTTATGCAAATTACTCTTGGGTCACCCTAAGAATAATGGGGAAACCAGACGTGGACTCCATGCACACTTGCCCTTAGAGAGATACAACTGCACCTCACTGACGAGGTCCATAGTAGGCCGAAACGATCCTCTGGGGTTGTTGCTTCCCTTGTTCAGAGAAGAATTGCCTGGTATTTTGGCGCTGGACTGTCATTGGGCAGGGTCAGAGTGATATGCTTCAGGATATTTTTTCTCTGTGAAGGGGCATAGTGTGCAAAAAGAACGTGCACCCTGAGGAGTTACAATAAAAATGAACATGCATGCAAGTTATTCCAGCTTCTGTTCTATCTTATGGAGTGCTGTTCTCTCTTTTTCGGTTATCGTACCAGTACCCCAAGCAGAAAGGGGTCTAGGGTACGATTCAAATCTTTTTGTGGTACCAAAGACGGAGGGCACGTTTTTCCCGATTCTGGACCTAAAGTGTTTAAAGTGTTTCTGGCTGTTCCATCATTCAAAATGGAAACGGTCAGATCGATTCTGCCCCTAGTTCAAGAGGGGCAGTTCATGACAACAATAGACTTGAAGGATGCTTACCTTCATGTTCCAATTCACATGAACCACTTCAGGTTCCTAAGATTTGTGTTTCTGGATCAACACTTCCAGTTTGTGGCCCTTCCTTTCGGTCTGGCGACAGCCCTGAGAGTCTTCACAAAGGTTCTGGGGGCGCTACTTTCAATGGCCAGATCCAGGGGCATTGCTGTTGCGCCCTATTTGGATGACATCCTAGTCTAGGCGCCGTCGTTTAGCCTCGCAGAGGATCATGCGAGGGCTCTTCTTTTCTTGCTCCAATCTCACGGGTTGGAAATCAAAGAGTTCCCTGGTTCCCAGCAACAGGGTGGAGTTCCTGGGCACAATAATAGACTCTATGTCCATGAAAATATTTCTCACAGATCAACAACGCAGGAAGATTGCGTCCACCTGTCTTGCCCTTCAGTCGGTGGCTCAGTGTATGTACATAGATGATCGAGCTCATGGTCTCCAGCATAGACGTCATCACTTTCGCCAGGTTCCATCTCAGACCTCTTCAATTGTGCATGTTGAGACAATGGAATGGCGATCATTCAGATCTATCACAGCGGATATCCATGGATGCTCGGACCAGGGACTCCATCTCTTGATGGATCCGTCCGGAGCATCTGTCCCTGGGGACATCCTTCTTGAGACTGTCCTGGGAGATTGTGTCTCGCAGGATGGGGAGCTGTTTGGAGTGCCAGGATGGCACAAGGAAAATGGACCCGGGAGGAGTCTCTCCTTCCGATAAATATTCTGGAACTTCGAGCAATTTACAATGCTCTGAGGGCGTGGCCTCTTCTGGGGTCGTTCTGCTTCATCAGATTCTAAACCGACAACATTACGTTGGTGGCTTAGATTAACCATCAGGGGGGTACTAGCAGCTCCCTAACAATGAGGGAGGTGTCTCGGATTTTGGAGTGGGCGAAGTCCCACAGCTGCTCGCTTTCAGCGATCCACATTCCAGGTGTGGACAACTGGGAAGCAGGCAATCCTTCCATCCTGCTGTAGAGTTTACAGAGATTTGTCTCGGATGGGCAACGCCGGAGATAGATCTCATGGCGTCCAGACTCAATTGCAAGCTACCCCGATACGGGTCGAGATCGAGCGATAGATGCCTTAGTGGTGCCTTGAGGTTTCAGCCTAGCTTACATTTTTCCACCGTTACCACTTCTACCTTGTGTAGTGGCATGCATCAAACAGGAGCGAGCTTCGGCCATCCTGATTGCTCCATCGTGGCCACGGATCTGGTGGGGATGTCATCCTCTCCGCCATGGAGGTTACCCTGTTGCAGGGATCTACTGGAACAGGGTCCCTTTCAGCATCAAAATCTCGTTTCTCTGAAGCTGCCTGCGTGGAGATTGAATGCTTAGTCTTAGCCAAGAGAGGTTTTCCTGAAAGTGTGATTGACACTCTAGTTCAGGCAAGGAAGCCAGTCACTTGTCGCATCTACCATAAGGTGTGGAGGACTTACTTGTCCTGGTGTGAGAAGCAGGGATATCCTTGGCACAAGGTGAAGGTATCCAGGATTCTGTCCTTTCTCCAGGAGGGTTTGGAGAAGGGTCTTGCCGCTAGTTCCTTAAAGGGACAGATTTCATCATTATCAGTCTTGTTGCACAGGAGAATCGCTGAGCTTCCTGACATTCAATCTTTCGTGCAGGCTCTGTCTAGAATCAGGCCTGTCTTTAGGCAGTCTGCTCCCCCATGGAGCTTAAACTTGGTCCTTAAGGTATTGCAGAGGGTTCCGTTTGAGCCTATGCATTCCATTGACATTAAGATTCTGTCCTGGAAGGTTCTCTTCCTGTTGGCTATTGCATCGGCACACAGAATATCTGTGCTCGCTGCCTTGCAATTCGAGCCTCCTTACCTGGTTTTTCATGCGGATAAGGTGGTTCTTCGGTTTGGGGTTTCTTCCCAAGCTGGTGCCTAACCGTAACATCAATAAGGAAATAATTGTTCCTTCTTTGTGTCCTAACCCTTTCGTCTTCTAAGGAGAGGTTACTTCATAATCTGGATGTGGTTCATGTCTTGAAGTTCTATCTTCAGGCTACAAAGGATTTTAGACCGTCTACATCTATTTTTGTGGTGTATTCCGGGAAGCGCAAGGGGCAGAAAGCCTCTTCTACTTCTTTGTCTTTTTGGTTGAGGAGTTTGATTTGCTTGGCCTATGAGACAGCGGGACATAAGCCTCCTCAGAGGATCACGGCTCATTCAACTAGAGCTCTGGCTTCGTCTTTGGCCTTCAAAAATGAGGCCTCTATGGAGCAGATTTGTAAGGCGGCTACCTGGTCCTCCTTACACACTTTTACAAAGTTTTACAAATTTGACGTTTTTGCTTCTGCGGAAGCTGTTTTTGGGAGAAAGGATTTACAGGCTGTTGTTCCCCCTGAGATTAGGGTCCGCCTTTTTACCCTCCCGGTTTCATTCAGTGTCCTCTGAAGCTTGGGTATATGTTTCCCAAAAGTAATGAATGAGTCCACGGCTCCCGACCGTAACTCCGGTGGTCGGACCTAAATTTAATTTATCTTCTGGCACCATTTAAACCCTGATATTTCTCCTACTGTTCCTTGTTCCCTCGGCAGAATGAGTGGGGGAGGTATTTAAGCCTTTGGCTGGGGTGTCTTTGCCTCCTCCTGGTGGCCAGGTTCTTTATTCCCAAAAGTAATGAATGAAGCCATGGACTCTCCTCATACAGATGGAAAGGAAATTATCTGGTAAGCATAATTTATGTTTTTCACCTCTTAACCCTGGTTTCTGTCTTTTCTACCTTTTTATGTCTCTCTGCTCTGCTATACGTAAACGGTGTGGGGATAGGAGGTGGGAGGGATTAAAGCTCTTGTGAGGGTTCTTGACCTCCTTCTGGTGGCGGAAAATATATCCCACATGTTATGGACACCTATGGACTCTCATCATCCCAAAATAAATTAATTTATTGGTAAGTATAAATTCTGTTTTTCTTATGGGAAAATCATCAAAGGGGTTTGATGCTGACTATAATCTTAAATTTATTTTTACTCACCACGTCTAGATGTCATATGACCTAGAATAGATGTTTGCTTAGTAAATTAGTATTTAACTTTTTGTATCTCCCTTTATAGGCCCTGTAAAACATGGCAGAATGGGATTTGCTACGGGTATTACTAGACGAAGTTCAAGATTACTCCACGCTTACAGGGAAAGTTTGGATGACTGTGCTCTTCGTCTTCAGGATTTCTGTCCTAAGCCTTGCTGGGGAGTCAGTATGGGGAGATGAGCAGTCCGATTTTGTCTGTAACACTGAGCAGCCAGGCTGTACCAACGTCTGCTATGACAAGGCCTTTCCCATTTCACATGTTCGTTACTGGGTGCTCCAGTTCCTCATTGTCAGCACCCCTACATTATTGTATCTGGGTCATGTAATCTACTTAACCAGAAGAAGGGAGAAGCAGAATGCCCTCATGGTGGCACAACAATCAAGCAAGGAAAAAGAGGAGGAAAATCCACAACGCAAGGAACCCATTCGTCTTGTGAAGATCCAAGGAGTCCTTTGGTACACCTACACTGCTAGTGTGATTTGCAAGACCATCTTTGAAACAGGATTCATAGTTGGTCAGTGGTACCTCTATGGATTTATGATGCCGGCAGTCTTTGTGTGTCAGCGAAAACCTTGTCCACATAAAGTGGATTGCTTTGTGTCACGACCCATGGAGAAAACAATCTTCATTTTGTTTATGCTCATAATGTCTCTAATCTCTCTTTTGCTCAACCTTCTGGAGTTAATGCATCTCTTTGTCAAGTCATGCTATGCATCTAAAAAGCAAGGCTCATCATATTCTACAGCTGTCTTCCAAGAGATGCTGCTGTCCCCACAAGAATCCAACTCTGACCCTACATCCAGAAACAATGAAACAGAGCTTCCCAAATACAATAAATCATCTAATGAGCAAAAATGGCCACATATTCCATCGGATCAGGATCACATCAGTCACTATACAAAAGCAGAGCAACATTCTGTCTCCCTAGAGACACTGAGGTCCCCACAGGAATCCTACTTCCACCTGTCATCTAGGGGTTCTGGCACAGAACTTCCTGAATACCGTAAATCATCTTCTGTGCAAACATGTCCGCGTATTTCATTGGAGCAGAAGAACAGTCGCTTTATCAAAGCAAAAGCACCACCTATTCCATTGGATCAGAAGTACAATAGTCAACATATCAAAGCAGTGGCTCCTTCTGTCTGCCAGTCAGAAGACAGCCTAACTGTGGTGGGTTGTGGTTCACCAGGTCGAGTAAGCAACCAGAGCTCAATTACTGTCAAGTCTTCAAAGTCATATGTGTGATGTCAATGTAGCTCATGTCACTGTGATTCTGGAAATGTTATCATGGCAAAGAGGCTTAATGTTGTGTCCTCACTGGGCAGTTTGTTTAGCCAGGTGCACAGTGTCTTTAACCATGTCAGTGTTTCTGTCAGTTGTGTGTTCATTTAAGTTTTGGTTTAATGGGGAGCTGGCTATGACCAGTAGATGATTGTTAAGTTATATGTAATTTTTGTAAAGTTTTTTATAAGTGCAAGGTCAGTGGAACTACTCAACCATGATTTTGTGCCAGCAAGACAATTCTCAAGCTACCTCATATAACACCTTGCTGTTGATTTCTAAGCACTTAAAGTCGTTCTGCATTTGTTTCAAATAATAAAAAGTCTTGTTTAGGTGTTTCTGTTTCTTATTTTTTCTTTCCTTTCAGAAATAAGATAATAGATGCTGAACTGTGCAAGAGATACTGTATATAACAAAAGAGAAATATGTCAAGAAGAAGAAATATATATACAGAGTCAGAGGTCTTATATTAAACATATAATACAGAACAAGAGCTATATAACAAAAGAAATACGTCAAGAAGAATTACATATACAGCGTCAGAGGTCTTATATTAAACATATAATACAGAACAGGAGATATAGGGTCTTATATTAAACATATAATACAGAACAGGAGATATATAGCAAAAAGAAAATTTATGCTTACCTGATAAATTTGTTTCTTTTTAGATACGATGAGTCCACGGATTTCATCCTTGTGGGATTACGCCTCCTGGTCAGCAGGAGGAGGCAAAGAGCACCACAGCAGAGCTGTATGTATAGCTCCTCCCTTCCCTCCCACTCCAGTCATTCGACCGAAGTTAGGAAGAGAAAGGAAAAGCCAAGGTGCAGAGGTGTCTGAAGTTTAACAAAAATAAAGACCTGTCTTATAAAATCAGGGCGGGCCGTGGACTCATCGTATCTAAAAAGAAACAAATTTATCAGGTAAGCATAATTTTTTTTTGTTTTTTTTAAAGATACGATGAGTCCACGGATTTCATCCTTACTTGTGGGATACAATACCAAAGCTATAGTACACGGATGAAAAGGGAGGGACAAGACAGGGAACCTAAACGGTAGGTACCACTGCTTGAAGAACCTTTCTACCAAAAACAGCCTCAGCTGAGATTAAGGTATCAAATTTGTAAAATGTTTAAAAAGTGAGAAGAGAAGACCAAGTTGCAGCTTCACAAACCTGTTCAACAGAAGCATCCTGTTTGAATGCCCATGAGGAAGCAACAGCCCTAGTGGAAAGAGCCGTAATTATTTCAGGAGACTGCTGTCCAGCAGTCCCATATTCAAAATGGATGAAATTTCAGCCACAAAGAAAGAGAGGTAGCCGTAGCTTTCTGACCCCTACGTTTCCCTGAAAAAACGACAAAGAAAATGATTGATGAAAATCCTTAGAAGCTTGCAAGTAGAACTTCAAGCACGGACAACATCTGAATTATGAAACAGACGTTCCTTCTGAGAAGAAGGATTAGGACACAAAGATGGAACAACATTATCCTGAGTAATGTCCTTGTCCGAAACAACCTTAGGAAGAAAACCAGGTGTAGAACGTAACACTACCTTATCGGCATGAAAAATAAGGTAAGGAGAATTATATTGTAATGTCGAAAGCTCCATCGAGCAAAAGAAATAGTAACAAGAAATAAAACTTTCCAAGATAATAACTCAATATCTATGGAATGCATAGACTCAACGGAATCGCCTAAAGAACCTTAAGATCGAAATTCAAACTCCATGGAGGAGCAAGTGGTTTAAACACAGGCCTGACCCTAAGCAGAGCCTGTCAAAAGGAGAAAACATCTGGGACATTTGCCAGACGCTTGTGTAACAAAATAGATAAAACAAAGATCTGACCCTTTAGGGAACTCACTGAAAAATCCCTTCTCCAAACCTTGGAGAAAAGACAAAATCTTGGGAATCCTAACTCTACTCCGTGAGTAACCTTTGGATTCACACCAATAAAAATATTTATACGCTATCTTAAGGTAAATCTTCCTAGTTACAGACTTACATGCCTGAAATAAGGAATTCACGACCGAATCAGAGAAACCTTGCTTGTATAGGATCAAGCGTCCAATCTCCAATCAATCAGCTTCAGAGAAACTAGACTTGGGTGGAAGAAAGGACCCTGAATAAAAGGTCCTTCATCAACAGAAGTATCCAGGTTGCAGAGATAACATGCCCACCAGATCAGCATACCAAACCCTGTGAGACCACGCAGAAGCGAGGAGGATCACTGATGACTCCTATAGGATTTGAACAATCGCCCGGGAAGGAAGCACAAATGGGGGAAATAGACATTCCAGGCTGAAGGACCAAAGAAATGTCAAGGCAGCTATCAGCTCGGACCAGGGCCCTAGACCTGGACCCATAACCCAGAATCCTGGCATTCTGACACAACGTCATGAGATTCAACTCCAGCCGATCCCATTTGAAAATTAGGTCGGAAAATGCTCACAAATGGAGATCCCACTTTCCCGGATGAAAAAAATCTGTCTACTCAGAAAATCCGTTCCCAAGGGTCCACCCCTGGGATATGGACAGATAGCAATAAGGAGCCTCCGCTCACCGAATAATCTTGGCCACCTCAGCCCTCATTAAAGGGACAGTCTAGGCCAAAATAAACTTTCATGATTCAGATAGAACATGTAATTTTAAACAATATTCCAATTTACTTTTATCACCAATTTTGCTTTGTTCGCTTGGTATTCTTAGTTGAAAGCTTAACCTAGGAGGTTCATATGCTAATTTCTTAGACCTTGAAGCCTACCTCTTTCAGATTACATTTTAACAGTTTTTCACCACTAGAGGGTGTTAGTTCACGTATTTCATATAGATAACACTGTGCTCGTGCACGAGAAGTTATCTGGGAGCAGGCACTGATTGGCTAGACTGCAAGTCTGTCAAAAGAACTGAAAAAACGGGCAGTTTGCAGAGGCTTAGATACAAGATAATCACAGAGGTTAAAAGTATATTATTATAACTGTTAGTTATGCAAAACTGGGAAATGGGTAATAAAGGGATTATCTATCTTTTAAAACAATAAAAATTCTGGTGTAGACTGTCCCTTTAAGGAACACCTCGTTCCATCCTGGTGTTAACAGATTGTCCGTCTGAAAAAAGATGAAACTGGGCCGAAGCCAACTGAGGCCAGAACAAAAGAGCCTTGAGCTTGCTCCGAGTACCAGGAAGTCTATAAAAAGAAGAGACTCCACCAGAGGCCACACACTGCTAAATCAAGTTCCCTGGAATAAATGATCCAGAGACTAACTGACGAGACAAATCCACATAGACTCCTTTCCGTGAGTATGCTTAACTGAATAGACCTGAAGTGGAAGCAACAAACGGAATTGTAAGGTACACAAGATACTGCTCAGTTGATCAACCTTGAAAAGATGAAAGGTAGAGTAGACCACACCGGAGAGTGAATCTGCAACCCTTGGGTTGTTACAACGTTCAGCTACAGCACCGTAGCATGCTAAGCTACCTGTCCGGCTATTGTCCCTTGCTGTCACCAGCAGTCCGACTACTCCTAAGTACTAAGCCACTGAAGGCCGAGAAGTGGATTGAAGGACTAGATAGAAATTAATTTCCTGACCTTAGTCAGAAAAACCTTCATATTATATGGAACCAGTCATGATTCCTAAGAAAAAACTACCCATGTGCTTGGGACTAAGGAACATTTGTCCAAAAACACCTTCCTCTCATGGGATCACGGGAAGAATTAGACCATATCCACGTAAATCCTGCTTGCTGCAAGGATGACGCTGGAAATGGGACATCAGCCAGATAGAGCGCCATTGCAGTGACCCGTAACTGAAG
Source organism: Bombina bombina (assembly GCF_027579735.1). Classification (NCBI taxonomy): domain Eukaryota; kingdom Metazoa; phylum Chordata; class Amphibia; order Anura; family Bombinatoridae; genus Bombina; species Bombina bombina. The sequence goes on along the minus strand of NC_069505.1, from coordinate 470,220,331 downwards.
CATTGCCCAATAGCGATCCGAGAGTCTCCGTAAGAACTCGGAACTATGGCAAGATCGAAAGGACCATGATAGAAGTGGGTGTCCAGTAAGTCAAACCCTAAAACTTGAGACGATTCTCGTGAACGGCACATGAAGGCACTTGTTCTGAAATCCACCGTTGTCATAAAATGACCCACTAGGATTAAGGGAGGAATGGCACAATTAAAAGTATCCATCCTGAAGGACAGTACCCTTCTTACAAAATGGTTTGAGGATCCCTGTTTTATGAGAACCAGATCCTGAACCAGTATTAAAACTGGAACCATCACTCCCAGGTCTAAGAGATCTCCTACACAGTGCAAGGACGACTCTCCTTTTGTCTGATCTTCGGACAAGATTGAAAGCAGAAACTGCCTCTGAGAGGAAAACATTTGAGCTTAAAACCAAACTTAAGGGGAAAACGGAGAATCAGCCCCCACAAGATCCAATTCCGGACCGGGACACGTTCTCCATGCTGTCTGATTCAACAACAGGCTATGCGATTTTTTTTATCAAGCCAGGTCTCAACAAAGTTAGCCCCTGGCAAGGAATTATAGAACACATAATCGTAAAACAAGGCTCTAACCATAAGGTCCCAAGAACCGGAACAGAGCCCAATGCTCCCAGTTTAAAAACTGGAAGGGAAGAAAATGAAATAAAGGAATCAGCCATAAGAAAACCTTTATCCAGTCCTGGATTTTATCCAGGGCAGCCACCGACTGAATAGTATCAGACAGCGCAAAAAAAAACCAATATGCCGTCACAATCTAAAAAATATAGGGAATGTACCACTCCATCTGAAACTGAGATTCTCCGTAACATGGAGGAACCTTATGGAATAGCAATTCCTCTAGCAATGCTTTTACCCCGCTTAAAAGTATAGAATGCATCAGAACCCCGAACGCAGGGCACTGCATGTGGTCACAAAATTTAAATGGAAACAATAGAAGAAATTTGTGGACGTTGTTAACAGACACTCAAACAGCAATCACCGCAGAGGAAGTAGATTCAAAAAGAGAAAATAATCTTAACATAATTTCCACATCGGAAACTGTTCCTTTAAATCAGAAATGGAACTCTATTCATGTGTGCATATGTATTCATTTATTATAATGTACACAATCCAGAAAGAACATTAAAATTGTTGTAAACAGACAATGCTATGTACATCAACAAACAATGGCTTTGCAAAGAACCGCAGAGAACTGCCTGTGGTTCATAAAGTTATTCTGGACACTAGTAGAAATTGTGTGCATGGAGTGACCAGTGTCACCAGACTCTTAACAGCCAGAGCTTTAAAAGGAGTATCTTTTAAAAAAAAAAAATTGATACATTAAAAAAAAAACTACTGTTTCTTTAAAAGTTAAAATAAAATCATCTTTTGAGAGCCCTGGAAACATCCTATCACAAAGGATGAACTAACCCAAACAAATGAAATCTATATAATAAAAAGAACATTTAAAACAGTGTACTGTTCTTTAAAGATTAAAAACCACAGTGTGTTCATTGTGACATTTAAGTAGTAAGCAAACAGTCTTGGACCTACTGAACCTCAGCCTGTGTGCTGAAGTTGCCCAAGTGTCCAAGTCAACAGAGTAATAATAAACTCTTTAATACGGCTGACACACAATGTATATCTAGTACTGAGTGTGATATACCTGTGTGAAACGCCCTACCCCCTGGAATCATAATGGAGGAAGGGAGCACAACTCTGCTCATATATCTCTGCCCCTCGTGGGCGTGTCAACAATCCACTCCCGGTCGCCATTAATGTACTAAACAACCGGGAGCAAAACAAGCTGCGTGGTTCATGTCACAATGTCTAGAGATTATAGAACACTGTGATACATGAAGAGCTTATAGACATGTAGTGTGCCCCCTAATACTGAAAAACAGCAGGAGAGGAAAAAGTGCGCAGTCCCACAAAAGATGGCCCCCACAAGGCTCCGCCCATCGTGGGCGTAACATCATGTAGTTCCCAGTCGCCATAAGTATATTTATAACAACGCCACCGGGAACTGGCTGTGTCATCAGAAACTTGGGGTTAAACTTAGTTACTGCTCCGAATAAAGAATAAACCTAACACTCCCCACTGAAAGTAAATTACCCACAGCTCGAATGACCCCCAAAATAAACAGCGAGCTCCTTAGCCCATCAAGGGCGCAACAAATCTGAAACTCCTGGTTGCTAATGAGAGAGTTATAGAGCCAACGGAGCCGTCAGAAACATGGGAACAAGTTTGGCTACTGCTTTTTCTTTTTTACCAGTTCAGCCAAATGATGTGTAAACGATTACACCCAATAAGTCATTGTTACAAAGTTAATCATAATAACAAAAATTCAATACTTACCTTGAATGCTGTGCGACAGCATGGCAGTCCAGCAGGTTTTCAGAGGTCCTCTCCCTCCCATAGCCCTGTGGAATAAGATAAGCCTGAGTGAAATGTGCTTAGGCTATCTGTATTTAGGGCAGCAAATATGTATAGGAGACGCAGTGAGAATTATGTCCCACCAGTTCCTATTGCTTTAAAGCCACCAAATGCCCTCTGTAGAGACTGATCTGGTCTAGGCTACACCCTCGAACAAAGTAGCACTCACTGGCACCACTTTAAAAATAATAAACTCTTGATTGTAGAATCTTTTACTAACACCTCACATTGCCATCTCCTATCTTACTAACACAGGCAAAGAGAAGGACTGGAGTGGGAGGGAAGGGAGGAGCTCTGCTGTGGTGCTCTTTGCCTCCTCCTGCTGACCAGGAGGCGTAATCCCACCAGTAAGGATGAAATCCGTGGACTCATCGTATCTTTAAAAAGAAAGAAATATGTCAAGACGAAGAATTACATATACAAACATCAGAGGTCTTATATTAAACATATAATACAGAACAGGATATATATAACAAAAGAAATATGTCAAGAAGAATTACATATACAGCGTCAGAGGTACTTAAATTAAACATAATACAGAACAAGAGCTATATAACAAAATACATTTGTCAATAAGAAGAATTACATATACAGAGACATTAAACCCAAAATGTTTCTTTCATGACTCAGACAGAGAATACAATTTTAAACAAAATTCCAATTTACTTCTATTATCTAATTTGCTTCAATATTTAGATATCCTTTGTTAAATAAATAGCAATGCTCATGGGTGAGCCAATCACATGAGGCAAATATGTGCAGCCACCAATCAGAATCTACTGAGCCTATCCAGATATGCTTTTCAGGAGCTATATAACAAAAGAAATATGTCAAGAAGAAGAATTACATATACAGTGTCAGAGGTCTTATATTAAACATATAATACAGAACAGGAGATATATAACAAAAGAAAAATGTCAAGAAGAAGAATTACATATACAGCGTCAGAGGTCTTATATTAAACATATAATACAGAACAGGAGATATATAACAAGAAATATGTCAAGAAGAAGAATTACTTATACAGCGTCAGAGGTCTTATATTAAACATATAATACAGAACAAGAGATATATAACAAAAGAAATATGTCAAAAAGAAGAATTACATATACAGTGTCAGAGGTCTTATATTAAACATATAATACAGAACAAGAGATATATAACAAAAGAAATATGTCAAGAAGAAGAATTACATATACAAACATCAGAGATCTTATATTAAACATATAATACAGAACAGGAGATATATAACAAAAGAAATATGTCAAGAAGAAGAATTACATATACAAACATCAGAGGTCTTATATTAAACATATAATACAGAACAGGAGATATATAACAAAAGAAATATGTCAAGAAGAAGAATTACTTATACAGCGTCAGAGGTCTTATATTAAACATATAATACAGAACAGGAGATATATAACAAAAGAAATATGTCAAGAAGAAGAATTACATATACAGCGTCAGAGGTCTTATATTAAACATATAATACAGAACAGGAGATATATAACAAAAGAAATATGTCAAGAAGAAGAAATACATATACAGAGGTCTTATATTAAACATATAGGGGTCTATTTAAGCAGGTGCGGACAGACATGATCTGCTATAGCGAATCTTGTCCACCGCACATCATGTGAACAGCTGGTGCAATACCGTCCCCTGCAGATTTGTGGCCAATCAGCCACTAGCAGGGGGTGTCAATTAACCTGATCGTATTCAATCGGGCTGATTGCTGTCCGACCCCTCAGAGGTGGCAGACGAGTTAAGGAGCAGCGGTCTTTGGACCGCTGCTTCTTAACTTCCGCTTCAGTCGGAACTGAAGAGCAGAGGGTCGGAAGCAGCTTCCACTGCTTCATAAATATACCCCATAGGGGCAGATTTATCATTGGTCTGTCCGACATGATCAGCTCAGGGGATCATGCCCGACAGACATCGATGAATGCTGACAGCATATGCTGTCGGCATTTATCATTGCACAAGCAGTTCTTGTGAACTGCTTGTGCAATGCCGCCCTCTAGGCCGCTAGCAGGGGGTGTCAATCAGATTGATGGCCACAGCCTCAGAGCAGGCGGACCAGTTAAGGAGCAGTGGTCTTTCTGGCGAGCCTGAAGGCTAGCGCGGAAACAGGGGCATCAGGGGCCATTCAGCCCTTGATAAATCGACCCCATAATATAGAACAGGACTTAAAGGGGCAGTAATGTCACAATTCAGACAGAGCATTTCCAATGTATTTCTATTATTACATTTTCGTTGTTCTCTTGGTATCCTTTGTTGAATAGCTAGGAAGCATGAAAGGAGCTCAGGAGCGTGCACTTGTCTTTAGCAGTCAATTACAGCAGTGTTTGTTATTATGTTTTGAAAACAAAAAGATCCGGCAAACCTCAAGGCATTTTTTGAAAGAAAGTCTCTTTTTTATTGCAGGGAAAAAGATACAGGCTTAAAATATGTCTAAAACATATATAAAACAAAAAAGTGAGGGGGTCACAGCAGGACTAGTTACAAGGTCTCACGCGTTTCGGCTTCCAACCAGCCTTACTCATAGACATAATTATTCTCAACCATTCAGGGCTTAAATAGCCCTAAGTTGATTGAAAATACCGGTCCTGCTGTGATCATGGTTATATTTAAAGGGACCACACCATAATACATCGAGAGTCAAATACCCTTATGACACTAATTACAATGCTGCATATTTACAAAAAGGAAAAGTACATATAGGGTTATAAATTTGTATAAAACATAATAGTTACGTGAAAAAGTATTCTTATCTCTAAGCATAACTATATTAATTCTATACTTGGAATAAAGGTATATTAGGGTCACGTTGTATTCTTTATAATTATACTCTGAATGTTTTGGGGGTGTTTTTGAAAAACATTATATAAAATGCTGCTATTTCAAATTAATTCCACCCTTTCCTTCCCAAATAATCAAATATATACTCAACTGTTAGCCCTGTTAATTTTACCTACATATTACTTTACCTAAATATTATAAAGAGTCCACCAAAATGTACCATCAATATGCAAATGTTTGTGCACAACTTAATAATTCGCAACCAAACTACTCTATAATGCTTTATTTATTATTATATACACGTATCTCCTAGCTATAATCAATAAGTAGACCCTAAGCTAAACGTGAGGAACATAATGTCTTTAAATTAAATACATAAATCATCTTCTATGCCAAAAGTTAATGACATCGTGATCTATATTCAGACCACCTGGTCTGCGAGTTTTTAACTGGAAAATCCAGTAAGCTTCTCTAAACAAAACTCTCTGTGCTCTGTCACCCCCCCTGGAAGAGGGTCTTACATACTCAATGATCTGCCATTTTAAACTACTCACATCTCGATTGTGCACCTGTATAAAATGCTGTGTCAAGCCTGAGCATTCAATTGATAGTTCAATATTTCTTAGGTGCTCACGTATACGTGTTCGTGCTTCTCTCGTTGAGCACCCCACGTATTGCTTGTCACATAAAGAGCATTCTACAAGATACACAATATGTGTGGTTCTACAGTTGGTCAGATCAAGAATATTATACACTCTCTGAGTCATTTTGGACTGAAAGGTGCGTGTAGTCTTTGCATAGCTGCATGCTATGCACTTGCTATAGTGACACTTATAATGACCTTTAACTTGAAGCCAACTACTTGTAGATGTATTATCAATCTTTAACATACTCGGTGAGAGTATATTCCCTAGGGTACAACCCCTTTTGGCAACAAATTTACATCCTTCTGAGGTATAATTCCTCAAGCTGTCTTCTGCCGACAGTATGGGAAGATGTTTGTTTATTATTTCACATATAGTCCCAAACTGAGGGCTAAATGTGGTAACAAAAGTAGGTTTATCCTTATCAAACTTATTGGTAACTTGTCCATGGCAATTTCCATGTATCAAGTCACTTCTGAGCATCCTGCTTACTTCAAGGTAAGCTCTATCAATTACTTTGTTTTTGTACCCTCTTTCTCTTAGTTGGTTTTTTAGGATAATACTCTCGTTTTCAAAGTCAATATCCCTCGAGCAGTTCCGTTTAATACGGATAAACTGACCCTTGGCAATACCAAAACCCGTGTGTGAGGGATGGTTGCTACGGGCATGCAAGAATGCATTAGATGCAATTGGTTTACGATACAGAGTTGTATCAATTTGACCACTAGACACATCTCCCATAAGGATAATATCAAGATAAGGAATTTGAGAACCATGGTATTCAAAAGTGAATTCCAGATTTACTCTGTTGTCATTCAAGAAGTTCACAAATTCCTGTGCTTCGGCCTGTGTACCCGTCCAGATCAGCAGCAAGTCATCTATGTATCTTTTATACACTTTGATGTGCTTCCTGTAGGGGTTTCTCTCCGCATAGACGTGGGACCGCTCCCACCAACCCATAAAATGGTTGGCGTACGCTGGGGCAAACTTAGCCCCCATAGCGGTCCCACGTCTCTGCAGAAAGAATTCACCACTGAATTCAAAAAAATTATGACTGAGCAAAAACTCGATAGCTCTCAACAGAAAGCTCTTTAATCCATCATCATAATCACTATACATGTTCAAAACATTTTCAATGGCAACTAAACCACAAGAATGTGGGATAGCAGAGTACAATCCGACCACATCTATTGTTAGCCATGAGCAGTTTACACCCCATTGAACTTCCTCTAATGTCTTAAGGAGATGTGTTGTATCCCTAACAAAAGAGGGCAACAAATGTACAAATGGCTGCAGTAGAGACTCGACCCAGCCGGACAATTTTTCAAATAAAGAACCTATTCCTGAGACGATAGGTCTTCCACGCACCTCCTCCAAGGATTTGTGTACCTTGGGGAGGTGGTGGAAGATTGAAATGATCGGTCTGGCCACAAATAAAAAGTCTCTGGTATCTTGATCGATTATACCCATATGCAAGCCATCATCCAACAAATCCCATAATTGATTCTGATAAGTCACCATCGGGTTACCCCTCAATTTGTCATATACATTTACATCATAAAGCTGCCTTTTCGCTTCTGCTATATAGTCACACTTATTCATAATGACTATACTTCCCCCTTTATCCGAGTTTTTTATGATAATGTCCTTTCTGCTCTGCAAATGTGTGAGGGCCTGTTGCTGTGATGTACTTAAATTGGGAAAAACATGTTTGTGGTTCTTACTCAGATCAATAAGATCTTGTTCTATTCTGTGGTGGAAAGCTTCTAGGAAGGGTCCCCGTTCTCTAGTAGGATAAAAAACAGAACGGGGTTTAAAACCTCCATGTGTACTTTTCATACTATGGGGAGTTTCAGAGACACAAGATTCATGAAGAAGGTCATGCAATGATATATAGTCACAAGTATCAGCAAAATCTGTGATGTCAGAAGGATCACATACACCACTCTTACCCATATTCATCACTAAATCAGTTTCATTACATATGGTGGTTTCACCTTTATTTTTATTCCAAAAGAATTTTCTTAGGGTTAAGTCTCTAACGAGCCTATTGACATCCACTATTGTTTTAAACAAATCAAAGTTACACGTTGGCACAAAACCCAGCCCTAGACTTAATACTTCCTCTTCTTCTGTAGAAATTGATGCATCAGATATATTTATTATTTTCATATTCTGTACTTGTTGCGACCCCCTCTTGCTCTCTTGTACCCTCTTCTTCCTCTTCCGTCTCTTCCTCTTTCTCCTCCCCCCTCTCTTTCTTTGGGGTCCCCCTGAAAAACCTGCTTATCATTTGTTTTAATACATGATTTGCCTGGACGGCTTAGGGGTCTAATATCTCCTTCATTGTCACTCAGAAATTCCTGTCTTCTATCATTAAGAAGCTGATCAGTGATATTTCTCTCTGTGGTAATTGATTTCTGTGAATTTCTGGTGACAACGGGATCTGTCCTAGTGGAACTGTTTGTCTTAGGTCTAACTACAGGTATTTCTTCATCTGATAATCCACTAGACTCTCCTCTATTAGCTATTTCATTTGTATCATCATCAGAGGGTTCTGTGTCACTGAAGGTTACTCTCTTTTCCTGTATTAGACCATTCCCCCTAAATCTTTGGCGTGATCTAGAACGTCTCTGTTTAGAGCTATTGGGGATAGAGTTATTATACCATACATAGACTCGATTAGTTACATGATCTGTATTATCCCTATTAAATTTCTTGAGTTTTAAATTATCTAGTTCTGTTCTGAACCTATCCACTGTTTCTTGCAATAATTTATCTAAATCCTCAAATTTGGGGTGATCTATAAATTGTTGTAAATGGCTCTGTATCTTAGTCACTTCCTCTCTTATAGTTACAAGCTGTGTGGTCTTAAATTTCACAATCATATTCATTAGCTTTTTAGAACAATCACTTAAAATGGCATTCCACTCATTAATAAACTCAATGTCATCAACCTGAAAGGTTGGAAATTTATTTAGTCTCAGTCCCCGTGGGATTAGGTCCATCAACAGATATTTCTCCATGGCCCTTTTGTCCCACCAAACTTTATATTCCTTCAGAAGCACTTTCTCCATCCATAGAAAAGTCTCACTTATATTAAGCGTAGCTTGTTGCTTAATAAAAGTATCATCCAGGATCAGTCTCTCAATGTCTGTTTCAATCAGTGGTTTTAATGAAAATGAGCCTGTTTTCCCTGCTTCCATTTTAGCTCTAATGTATTCAGTAATCAAACCCAAACACAAACCACGGAAAAGCAGATCTATCAAAACTTGCTTAATGTATTAATTCCGTGTAGCTTCAGAGTAAATGACACTATGTGCCTTAAATACACATGCAGCACTGTGGTGTGAGAACCGAGCCAACTGGGGAAACAATAAGAATCAGCAATTCAAAAAACAACACACAATCCCCCAACAATGGCTACAAGGTTCCCTGTAATATCACTAACAGTCCATCTTTCACCCACTTATGCGGGAGACTGTTTATTTGTTCAGCACAACACCTTCGATAGTCAGTGTAAAAATGAGGAAAGGAGTCTCACCGTTTGTCCAGTTTCCCTTCAATATCTCCTAATCTTCTGGAGCGAGAGAGCCCGATGTACCCTCTCCGTGGGTTGGCGTGCACGCCGTCTCGACAGCCGGCCTCTATTCCAGTGCCTCTGTCACGGCCTTTGTGCTACCGCTCTTCGTTCGAGTGCGCTCCTCCTCACAGTGATCTCCACGCAACGTGACGTGACGTGCTGGTCTCCGGAACAGTGACTGTATGGGCCGCCACAGGATTCTGTACTCCGCTGTCTGTATCCAGACCGGTCCCAGGATTACCACTTGCTGCTGCTGTTATAATGCCGAGGTTCAAGCCAGGTAGGTAAGGTAACGATTTGAAAACAAAAAGATCCGGCAAACCTCAAGGCATTTTTTGAAAGAAAGTCTCTTTTTTATTGCAGGGAAAAAGATACAGGCTTAAAATATGTCTAAAACATATATAAAACAAAAAAGTGAGGGGGTCACAGCAGGACTAGTTACAAGGTCTCACGCGTTTCGGCTTCCAACCAGCCTTACTCATAGACATAATTATTCTCAACCATTCAGGGCTTAAATAGCCCTAAGTTGATTGAAAATACCGGTCCTGCTGTGATCATGGTTATATTTAAAGGGACCACACCATAATACATCGAGAGTCAAATACCCTTATGACACTAATTACAATGCTGCATATTTACAAAAAGGAAAAGTACATATAGGGTTATAAATTTGTATAAAACATAATAGTTACGTGAAAAAGTATTCTTATCTCTAAGCATAACTATATTAATTCTATACTTGGAATAAAGGTATATTAGGGTCACGTTGTATTCTTTATAATTATACTCTGAATGTTTTGGGGGTGTTTTTGAAAAACATTATATAAAATGCTGCTATTTCAAATTAATTCCACCCTTTCCTTCCCAAATAATCAAATATATACTCAACTGTTAGCCCTGTTAATTTTACCTACATATTACTTTACCTAAATATTATAAAGAGTCCACCAAAATGTACCATCAATATGCAAATGTTTGTGCACAACTTAATAATTCGCAACCAAACTACTCTATAATGCTTTATTTATTATTATATACACGTATCTCCTAGCTATAATCAATAAGTAGACCCTAAGCTAAACGTGAGGAACATAATGTCTTTAAATTAAATACATAAATCATCTTCTATGCCAAAAGTTAATGACATCGTGATCTATATTCAGACCACCTGGTCTGCGAGTTTTTAACTGGAAAATCCAGTAAGCTTCTCTAAACAAAACTCTCTGTGCTCTGTCACCCCCCCTGGAAGAGGGTCTTACATAACATTATTGCAAACACTGCTGCCAGATGACTAAAGACAAGTGCACACTCCTCAGCTCACCTATAATTACTCTTTAACAAAAGATACCAAGAGAACTAGGCAACATTGACAACATAAGTCATTTGGAAAGTCATTTAGAATATTATGCTCTATCCAATCATCTTACATTTTATTTTGCCTTTACTGCCCCTTTAACATATTTTGTTTAGAAGTTGAAATGTCTCTGTTTTCATGGTACTTGAGATATATATATATATATATATATATATATATATATATATATATATATACAAAAAATGTTCCAGAGCTCTGCACTCACTATTCCAGGGGTAGTTAGTGTGCCCGTGGGTGCATCAAAGGTTAACATACATAGTAGAAAAGGACGCACTAGCCGGGTCTTGCAAATATTGTAATTTAATACAAATAAATAAAGTAACATTTCGGGGTAATTAGCCCCATCCTCAGACAATAATACGAACATTAGAATGAGTGAAATATATAACCTTACCCTCCACCAAGTGTGAGCTGCGAAACCGGAAGTAACCATGGCGTTCTCCCTGCACCACTGCGCAGGTCGGGGGGTAGCCATAGCAACCGGTGTAAACATTCGTCATACCGTATCAGCGCTTGCTCTAGACCAAACAGGCATGCCCATCTGCACTGTCAGTGCCAAAGGTTGCCTAGGTAACCATGAGACGCTTCCTATGGGGACACGTTAAAAATACATACATGAACATACTGAGACAAGCTGAATGGAACTGACATTAAATAAAAGACCTGTTGGGAAAATAATTATTTAATTAAATCAAAACATTGAGGAAAATTAATTGATTAAATTAATAAAAGCCTGTGGGAAAGAATTAATTTAGCAACCTGTAGGAAAAAATTAATTTAGCAATAGACTATCAATATACCATATACTCATCATAACGATATGGACCAGTTTATGTTGTGTAGTACTTTGGGGAAATTAAGTTGGTACTAGATACTGCAAAAATCTAGAGGAAAAAGTGCCAATCTAGATTTACATTTAACCCTTTGGGTGTAAGGGTATTAAGTGTGTAAATCCACCTAGATTATTTTTCTAAAAGGAGTTTGGCCCTGTCTCCTCCTCTGTTTAATCTAGGGACATGATCTATGATGACGTACCTAAGATTTGACACCGTATGGCCCGCCTGTGCAAAGTGCCTTGCAACTGGTTGATCAGATTGTTTTTTGTCAATCGCTGATCTAATGGCAATGCAGTGGTTGGCCATACGGGCCCGTAGGTCGTCAATAGTTTTTCCCACATAGTATAATCCTCATGGACAGTGGATAAGATATACAATGTACTCGGTGGTACAAGTCACCCGGTGTTTAATAGTAAACTTTTTGTTGGTATGAGGATGTACAAAGAATTTAGTAGAACTTAAGCCATTACAGGTGGTACATCCCAGACACTTATAACAACATGTTAAGCCATGTTTGTCTTTTGTAACATCCAACAGGGCTTACTTGAACCAGAGTGTTCCGAATGGATCTAGATCTTCTAAAGCTCACTCGTGGTGGTCCCATGTTGGTAAAAGGAAGAGTGAGGTCCGATTGTACAATGTTCCAATCCTTCTTTAGGACCATTGGTAACCCTTGTTTATCAACCGTGTAGGTGTTAAGATATGTCATCCTATCAGCCCTGGCTTTATTGGTAGTAGCTTGTAAAGCCTCATCCTGTGTCAAGTCCCAGAATCGTTTCAGATGGCAATCCAGAAGTTGTTCATTATATCCACGTTGTAAAAATCTAGTTTTCATTTCAAGTAGCTGTTTTTTTGTCTGTGCTGGATCACTATTGTTCCTAACAACTCTTTTAAATTAAGAAATAGGGAGGGCCTTCTTTAGGGATGGGGGATGACAACTAGTGGCCTGTAATTGAGAGTTCCGATCTGTAGACTTCCGAAACAAAGTAGTGGATAGTCGGTATTGATTGTTGTAGATTCTTAAATCCAAGAAGTCCACAGATGTTTCGCTATGCTGCATTTTAAACTGTAAACTGGGCCGAGTCTCATTCAATAATTGAAACCACAGTTCTAATTCCTGTGTAGAGCCATCCCAAATCAGGAAGAGGTCATCTATATAACGACAAAACATCCTGATATTGGGGTGGAAAAATAGATCTGTCTGGAATTGCTCAAATTCAGCCATGTAGAGGTTAGCGTACGACGGGGCCACACCCCCATCGCCGTCCCTAATAGTTGTAGGCAGAATAAATGTTCGAAACGAAAATAGTTCTTAGTAAGACAGTGTTGTAATAGTTCCAGAATCAATTCTATCTTGGGTCCAACATAGGGATATCTGCATAGATGGTTACGTACTGCCTGTAGCAATGAGTCAAGATGTTTTCAACTAGTGCACCCTGTAAAGCGATATCCACTTCTTTCTTGTAAATCCATACAGGATCCCCTGGCAGAGGTCTGTAGGTGGTAGGATCGTTAAGCTGAGAGAGAGCTTCTTCACGATAGTATGTGTAGTCCAAGACCACCACGGCACCGCCTTTATCTGCTTCACAGAAAATAAGATTGGTGTTATCTTGTAGATTTTTTAGAGCTTTCCTCTCTTCCCGTGAAAAGTTATTATAATGTTGACCCTGGTTGCCCTGGATGTCAATCTCTGCTTCTTCAGCCATAACTCTACTGTATGTTTTTATGCTGGCATTCATACTAGTTGGATCATATTTCCCTTTAGGTCTAAATTTGGGCACCTCAGTGTTGCAGTTCCCAAAATGTTCCCGCAGTCTTAGGATTCGTTCAAATTTCTGATTATCCAGAAAGGAAGTGAATGAGTCATTATATGCAGTGAGAATAAATGACAGCCCTTTGTTTAGTACACCTAATTCAACTGGAGTCAAGCTATAGGAGCTAAGATTGATTACAATGTCCTCGGTCAAAATCTCTGTGGTCTGGGGGGTCTTCCTCTTGTGCCCCCCCTCCGGCTATGTGGCCTGGGCCCCTGGAGTTTTTTTGACCGTGTAGTAACACCTTGGGAGCTGGGTCCAGGCTCAATGTGTGTTATAGTAGCCCCATCAGATTCAGAGCTGTTCCCAGAGGAATCGACCGTGTTGAGATTTCTGGGCTTACAATATCTGGCTCTGCGTTGGCGAGCATCAGTGAGAACTCTCCTCTCCTCTGGACTAAGTAGCCAGCGGTAAACCCGCTTCTCCTTGTAGTCAGCAGTGACCATATCCCATTTCCTATTTTTAAAGGTGGTCAATTCCAGCTGATATTGTGTAACCTGTTGTTCCAACTTAGTGAGCCAGTTATGCTCAGTATCAGTTTCCAGGGTGAATTTATGTTGTTCTTCAAATTTCTGAACCTCCTGTTCAGCTGCTCGTATAAGTGTCCGTACCTCCTCAATTACAAGGAGAATGAGGTCTAAGGAGCACTTGTTCAATATACTGCACCATTTTACACAGAAAGCAGCAGTATTACGGCCGATAGTTGGCACACTCTTCATCCTAAATCCTCTTGGTATGTACATCTTACAGTGATATTCAGAAAGAAAACTGCCGTGCAGTGCCAAATCAGTACATTTCTTTTTCAATTTGAGTAATTTGGCATATAAATGGTCAGGTTGTTCCTTAGTGTCTCTGGCTGGTAATGCAGCAAATCTGATGCATTACCAGCCAGAAAATCTACAAGATAACACCAATCTTATTTTCCGTGAAGCAGATAAAGGTGGTGCCGTGGTGGTCTTGGACTACACATACTATCGTGAAGAAGCTCTCTCTCAGCTTAACGATCCTACCACCTACAGACCTGTGCCAGGGGATCCTGTATGGATTTACAAGAAAGAAGTGGATATCGCTTTACAAGGTGCACTAGTTGAAAACATAATTGACGCACAACTCTGGGGGTTCCTTACAGTACAATTTCCTGTACACCTGTGTTCTATACACTACCCAAGGTGCACAAGCATGCATCCTTACCCCGGGGAGACCGATAGTTTCGGCTATTGGGTCTCTGCTCCAGCCTATAGCCACCTATCTTGACTCACTGCTACAACCTTTTGTCCGGAACATGCCATCTTTTCTGCTGGACTCTATGGCTCTTATTCAAGAATTGAGGGGTCTTGACAACTTGAAGGGGACTGAATTATTAGTTACCCTTGACGTGGTAAGTCTCTATACTGTCATACCACATAGTCAGGGTATTGAGGCAGTACGTAACCATCTATGCAGATATCCCTATGTTGGACCCAAGATAGAATTGATTCTGGAACTATTACAACACTGTCTTACTAAGAACTATTTTCGTTTCGAAAATTTATTCTGCCTACAACTATTAGGGACGGCGATGGGGTCGAGTGTGGCCCCGACGTCCGCTAACCTCTACATGGCTGAATTTGAGCAATTCCAGACAGATCTATTTTTCCACCCCAATATCAGGATGTTTCGTCGTTATATAGATGACCTCTTCCTGATTTGGGATGGCTCTACACAGGAATTAGAACTGTGGTTTCAATTATTGAATGAGACTCGGCCCAGTTTACAGTTTAAAATGCAGCATACCGAAACATCTGTGGACTTCTTGGATTTAAGAATCTACAAAAATCAATACCGACTATCCACTACTTTGTTTCGGAAGTCTACAGATCGGAACTCTCTATTACAGGCCACTAGTTGTCATCCCCCATGCCTAAAGAAGGCCCTCCCTATTTCTCAATTTAAAAGAGTTGTTAGGAACAACAGCTACTTGAAATGAAAACTAGATTTTTACAACGTGGATATACTGAACAACTTCTGGATTGCCATCTGAAATGATTCTGGGACTTGACATAGGATGAGGCTTTACAAGCTACTACCAATAAAGCCAGTGCTGATAGGATGACATATCTTACCACCTACACGGTTACCAGTGGTCCTAAAGAAAGATTGGAACATTGTTCAATCGGACCTTGTTAGGAATTATTGTTAGCATGACTAGCGCCATGTTGTTCTTCGCCGCCATTTTGTCTTAGGCATCTATCTTGGGTAATGAATCTTTTATTATAGTGGTTTATTAGGTAGTAAGAAATATGCTGATGTTAGGGAGACTTGAATAGATATAATAGCCCTGAGAATGACCCTGACGATGTGCTTGGATGCATTGTTATCTCTACAAGATGTCAAACGGCTGTGATTTGTGCTGGGCTAGGAGGCCCAGTTACTGTTTATCTGTACTGACACCCCCTTCCTGAAACCAACACGTAACAGACCTCACTCTTCCTTTTACCAATATGATCCATTCGGGACACTCTGGTTCAAGTAGACCCTGTTGGATGTTACAAAAGACAGACATGGCTTAACACACCCAAGTGGGGTTGTTATAAGTGTCTGGGATGTACCACCTGTAATGGCTTAAGTTCTACTAAATTCTTTGTACATCCTCATACCAACAAAAAGTTTACTATTAAACACCGGGTGACTTGTACCACCGAGTACATTGTATATCTTATCCACTGTCCATGAAGATTGTACTATGTGGGCAAAACTATTGACGACCTACGGACCCATATGGCCAACCACCGCATTGCCATTAGATCAGCGATTGACAAAAAACAATCTGATCAACCAGTTGCAAGGCACTTTGCACAGGCGGGCCATACGGTGTCAAATCTTAGGTACGTCATCATAGATCATGTCCCTAGATTAAACAGAGGAGGAGACAGGGCCAAACTCCTTTTAGAAAAAGAATCTAGGTGGATTTACACACTTAATACCCTTACACCCAAAGGGTTAAATGTAAATCTAGATTGGCACTGTTTCCTCTAGATTTTTGCAGTATCTAGTACCAACTTAATTGCCCCAAAGTACTACACAACATAAACTGGTCCATATCGTTATGATAAGTATATGGTATATTGATAGTCTATTGCTAAATTAATTTTTTCCTACAGGTTGCTAAATTAATTCTTTCCCACAGGCTTTTATTAATTTAATCAATTAATTTTCCTCAATGTTTTGATTTAATTAAATAATTATTTTCCCAACAGGTCTTTTATTTAATGTCCGTTCCATTCAGCTTGTCTCAGTATGTTCATGTATGTATTTTTAACGTGTCCCCATAGGAAGCGTCTCATGGTTACCTAGGCAACCTTTGGCACTGACAGTGCAGATGGGCGTGCCTGTTTGGTCTAGAGCAAGCGCTGATACGGTATGACGAACCAAAATCCGAACTGGATATCCAGCCAACAGCTGATTCTTAGTTGTATTGGTTGTGGCAAGCTACTTCCTCAAATCGCTTGTTGGTGTCCCAAGACGAAGAAATCTGCAGATATGGATAAAACAAACAAAGAAGACGCCACCATAGTGCACAGTCAGTAACAAATGACACGCCGTGTGCGCAAGTAAAACTGTACTTACAGACTTCAAGACACTTGAGTAGTGTCACAAACGCCTTCTGGACTCTTTAGAGTCGTCCAGCTAACTCTCGCTCTCGCACTTTCTGGATATGATGTCTGTGCGTAGCTGCTGCTCCCTTGGGCTGGAAAAAACAGTGTCTTATGTTCATCCAGTGTACCGCTATGCTATATTCAGAAACTCCGGAGAACCACAGTCAATAGTACACCGAGAGAAAGAACTGAACAGCGGATGTCAGAGCGTGCATATAAAAAGGAAAGTTTGTGGAACAAAGTCTTTTAAAAATATAAAATCTCTTTATTAGTAGCACAACATTGCTCGGTCTTACACGACTGTAAGAGTCCACGGCTTCATTCCTTACATTTGGTAAATACTGAACCTGGCCACCAGGAGGAGGCAAAGACACCCCAGCCAAAGGCTTAAATAACTCTTTCACTTACCCTATCCCCCAGTCATTCTATGCCTTTCGTCACAGGAGGATGGCAGAGAAGTGTCTGAAGATTTTGGAGTTGTTCCTTAGGAGGGGTATCTGCAGCAATTTAAACATAAGTAAAAATGTAAACGATTTTACCAGAATCCGTGCTGTGGAACAGAAACACAGCCTCTCAAGTGTGACAGTCTTGTAGCATCGCTCTTTACATGGACTTGAGTGAAGAAAGCACACAGTGAAACTCGTCAACACTGGTTGCTTAAGGAGCTGTTAACAGGCAGTCTGGATGGGTTCACAGGAAGACTCTCCCTGCATCTCCAGACTCTAACTTTCGTCAATGATCTCACTGAGAAGCTGACAAGACTACTTAAAACTCTAATTCCATATCAAAAGGCAGATACCCCTCCTAAGGAACAACTCCAAAATCTTCAGACACTTCTCTGCCATCCTCCTGTGACGAAAGGCATTCTATTAAGATAAAAGGAGCCACACTGTGTCAAATCATGGGTTAATATCTCCTGAGGGAGGTTATTGAACAGAGGGGATTAATCAAATGTGTTACTTTGATTTTATGCTTCTTTATATGTGAGATTTATTTTGGGCTCATAGACTGTTTGTTATGCAGTAACGGAACATACAGGTTTTTACTTTCACTTTGAACGCTGCACAGCTTGTAGCTTGGCACGCTTTTTCTCATAGCAGGGGCAGTCCTGCATTGCGCACCATGTGACCGGGTGTGGTAACATTTTTGTTTTCTCTTTCCTGACCGAGCTAGCTGTCGGAGAGGTCGCTTCTTCTCTGGTTGCCTAGGTCTAGGAGGTGGTGAGTGCCCCAGTCATTGGGAGTATAAAGGTGCCGTTTTTGTGAGAAATAAAAAGTTCATTTATTTGTATTCTACTGTTGTTAGCGCAAGCTATGGAGGATCCTGGTATGCTTGATGGTACTCCCTCTATTCCTAATAGTAATACCTGTCTATATTGTGAGGAGGCCTTGGTATGCCCGCCCTCTCAACTATGTTCCATATGCATCAACAAGGTTATTATGTCTAAGAAGGTTAACCCCTTTAGTACTACTGAGCCATCCACCTCTGAGGAATCGCCGTCCTGGGAGGTGCATACCCATCAGTCATGTCCATTGTCACATGCAGCTTCCCGTTGCACGCCTGATCCTCCGTCTGGAGGGAGCCTTTTACCATTGGACTTTACCGCGCAGTTAAAAATGCCGGTGTCTGAGGCTCTTAGTGCTTTACCTCACCCTGCCAAGCGCAAGCAAAAGGTTAAACATAGCTCTCCGGTCCAGGGGACATCCAGTGATTTACTGAGTCTTCAGAGGGTGAAATTTCTGAATTGGAGTCTGCTACCTTTAGGCCTCCAGCTGCGGAGGAGCCAGCCTTTAAATTTAAATTTGAACACTTATGTTTTCTTCTAAAGGAGGTTCTGTTGACAGAGGTTCCAGAGGCCAAGTTGCCTGATTAAACTTTGATCCCTAAATTAGACAGAGTGTACGAGGACAGGGTAGCGTTTTTACATTTTCCTGTACCTGTAAAAATGGCGAACATTATTAAAAACGAATGGGATAGAATTGGATCTTCCTTTTCCCCTTCGTCTGCCTTTAAAAAATTATTCCCGGTCCCAGACTCTCAGCTGGAGTTGTGGGGTTCTGTCCCTAAGGTGGATGGTGCTATCTCCACGTTAGCTAAGCGTACTACTATCCCTCTTGAGGATAGCTCGTCTTTCAGAGAGCTGATGGATAAGAAGATGTTTCAGCATGCAGGATATTTATTTCAACCAGCAGCGGCTTTTGCCTCGATTGCTGGAGCTGCGGCCTTCTAGTGCCAATCCTTAGAGGATTTAATTGAGGTGGAGGGTCCCCTTTATGTTATCCAAGAAAGAATTAAGGCTTTGAGAATTGCTAATTCTTTTATCTGTGATGCAAACATGCAGATTATTCACCTGAATGCTAAAATCTCTGTTTTTTTTCAGTACAGACACGTCGGGTGCTCTGGCTAATGTCCTGGTCTGCGGACATGACTTCTAAGTCCAGGGGGCAGCAGTCTAGGGGGCAGCAGACGACCACAAATATGGTCTCACCATTAATGATTGCCACAATCCAAATATCTCCTTATATTGTTTATTTAAACATACTAGAACTGTTTGTATTAATTAACCTCTCTTGTCAGCATCTATATTTCATTTAACATAACAGAACATGTACAATTTGACACCAAACACCAGTAGTTTATACATTTCTAGGTTAAAATAGAAAATATCCATGTTTATGGCTAATATTCATGGGACATCTTGCTGTCTGTAAGATAAAGAAACAGATGTAACCATTTTTAAACAAGCATTTATACATTTATCATACAGCTTATTTATTAAGTTCAGTAAATATTTATATTTAATATTATACAAATAGATAATCTCATATCCATTATTTTGTACTTATTATTTGATAGTCTGAGGCACATATTAAATATTTGAAAACTATATGGATAATCTGCTATCAAAAGTACACAGGCCAAGATATTTTGAAATCTTAATTCTTGGCATCTATGCTTTCAATGGAACACATGGCTGGGCAGGATGCGTATGTGGCTCAACAGGGGATCATTTAACATGTTGATGGTAACAGCTACAATTCCTTGAAAATGTTTGTAGATTCAATCATTCCCCCAAACGGACCGTCTATTCCCCACAGGGGGCCTGTGAGTTTATTACTCATCTTGGGCATACACATCTGAGGGTTCCAAAATGCTAATATTTACCTTGAAGTGGTGTTCTTTCTAAAATAACTATGACAACAATTCTTTTGATGAATGAGAGAGGGGGGTTGATTTACACAGCCAAGAATCATTTGGCAGAGTAAATACAACTGCTGTAACCAGTTTCATGTATAATGAATTATTTGGTGTACACAACCATATATATATATATATATTAATTAAATATATATATATATATATATATATATATATATATATATATATATATATATATATAATTTAATAACATTCACAGATATCCTGACAAGGAAGAAAATAACCCTTCCCTCCAGTAATATCTGAGATAATTTCCACCAAACCTGGTCCAAACAAGGTCATACCCTTGTAAGGAATAGCCATGAGCTTAGATTAAGATGAAACATCCGCAGACCAGGACTTCAACCACAAGGCCCTGCGGGCTAGGACTGCAAAACCAGAAATTTTGGCCCCCAGTTTAATAACCTGTAAGGAAGCATCTGTAATGAAGGAATTGGCTAACTTGAGAGCCTTAATCCTCTCCTGGATCTCATCAAGAGGGGTATCTGAAGAGATTCAGACAACGCATCAAACCAGTAAGCCGCAGCGCTGGTAACAGTGGTGATACACACCGCAGGTTGCCATTGTAGACCCTGGTGGACATACATCTTTTTTAGTAAAGCCTCTAATTTTTTTTTATCCATTGGATCTTTAATAGAAAAAAACCTCTATGGGAATAGTAGTCCTCTTGGCGAAAGCTGAGATTGCTCCTTCTACCTTAGGAACCGTCTGCCACGACTCCTTAATAGAATCCGCTATAGGAAACATCTTCTTAAAAATAGGAGATGGAGAAAAGGGAATACCAGGTCTTTCCCATTCTCGAGCAATAATCTCCGCAGCACGGTCAGGAACTGGAAAAACCTCCACCGCGGAGGAAACATCAAAGTATTTGTTCAATTTACTAGACTTTTTAGGATTGAGTCGGAGTCGTCCAAAGTAGCCAAAACCTCCTTAAGTAATAAGCAAAAGGTGCTCTAGCTTAAATCTAAAGGATACCACTTCAGCATCAGAAGAAGGAATTACACTGTCTGAGTCTGAGATTTCCCTCTCAGATTCTACCGACATGTCCTCTTCCTCAGGCTTATGGGAAGGGACACTCTGGATAGCCAGAACTGGATCAGAAACCTTACTAACTGTTTCCTTAAATTTCCTTTTACGCCTTCCCTGCAACATGGGGAAAGCTGACAAGGCCTCAGATACTGCAAGAGATACCTGGGAAGCAATGTCTTGTAGATAAAATCCTACAGGATTGCAAAAGGAAAAAGAGGGCACTGTGGGGGGCGGAGCCAACTATTGCAATGGAAGGACACATCTCAGTAGAGCTCCTGAACTCAGTATTGAAATTTGGCTCATATTTCAGGTTTACCTACTTTAACCAGATCTCAGACAATATCAAACTGATGCTCCCCTTAAAACCTTGGGAGACTTTCAGAACTAAAATTTGGTCTGTAAGACTGTTTTAAGTCCGATACAGGAGCCATGTGGTAGACTGCTACACAAAGATGGATGCTACTCTGCATATCTAAACTACAAACATTTATGCCCGAGAGGATACCCTCATACACTGTGCGTCAAGAGCTATCACACAACCCCCTCTTTCCAGGCAGAGGACAAGGAGTGCTATGGTTGCCTTTTACTCGCAACATACAGGGGGAGCAGACACGCAACTTATAGCGGAGTGACCATTGCACCTCATATATCCCTGCATATCCAGCAACAACTCCTCTTTCAAAAGTAATGGATCTGATTTGCGCACTGGCCGAGCTTAGCTCTTGTCTTGACTATCATCAGGCAGATGTCATCCGCACCTTACGGTCCGTATCCAGCGTTCCTATTCCGGAAGCCTCAAGTCAGAATTTACCAATAGGCCTATCTGAAGCACTCACAGTGCCCGCATCTGAACGGTGGCCGCAGCAGCTGCTACCACATGCTCCCTTCAACTTACAGATCGAGGAGTTAGACCACGCGCTTTCCCCCCAGCAGCTCCATGAACCTTCGGGAGACAATGAGGGAACCTACGTTATGGCCGCCACAGTACACACCTTACCTGTGGTAGCAACAAACGAGATAAGCCGGTTTAAGGTATGCCCCCTGCAGCCCAAGCTAGTTTCTGATCTGCGTCTGCTCTGTACAGCGGGGGACGTTCATGTAGTCCCCTGGGTAAAGCCTGTTTTGTCTGCCGAGGATGATGTGGAATATTGGGAGTGTCCCATAATGAAGGAGACTTCTTTTTCTGTGGGGGCAAGTGTTTTGGGTCAGAGTTACTTTCAGGATGGAGCCGGACATGGCTCTAACCCAGAAACGAACATAAAAGTCGCTGAACTTTCTGTTATGCTGCAGTCGCCGTCCTGGGCTATTGTTTCCACTAGTCCTATCTTGGGACTCTGCAAGGCTTTTTTGACCTATGTGCGGGGCCACATATATCTCAAGAGAACTGGAGTGGGGTAGCTTGTTACTTATCTAGTGCCTGGGGGACATGTAGAGCTTACTTGATTGTCTTAGTTTTCAGGTTGAGACACTAATGGAAGCACACCCCAATGACTGCTGGATATATAACATTCTACTTATTGTTAAAAGGTTTTGATGATGTGTGGGAAAGATCTTAGTAATATATTTTACGTCACCCCTATTTCACCTAGATATATAAGAATTCATTTAGTTCCTTGTCAGTAGCACCTATATTATTGTAAAATATCAGCACTACATTTTCACTGAATATTATACATTGTAAAAGATAGATTTATGATGTGCTTGTTACAGGGTTATCTATAAGTTTCAATTATCTTTATGCTCCCCTGGATCATTACTGAGGCAACAGACATGCCAATTATTTGCTGTAGTTTGTAGGAATCCTTGGAGACAAAACCCTTACTGTTCTGTATGTTCACCTAAGCCTGTTCTGCTGGTTGCGGCCGGATCAGCGGATTTGGCGCTATTTTCTTTAACAAAGGTGGGGTGAAGCACAACTGAGAGTTAATGCGGATTGTAAAACTAATATTTTGCTTACCCAGATAAGTTTATAGCCATGAATAGCTTCTCAGAAAGCACAACTTGGAATTGTGGATATACTCCTTGTGGGTAAAATTATATACATATATTTGTTACATTCAGCTTGCATTTTTTTCTTGTCCCACTTGTAATCGTATGTTTGGAAACGAGTACATAAATGGTCTTACCTGCAGCATAATACTATATTGGGAGGTTTTTTTTTTGCTCTCCGCACCTTCCCCCCCCCCCCCCCTTCCCATATCTAATGATATATTTAGTAGCAAAATTATTATTTTCTGTATGGGTAGGTGTTGCACACCCAGCATTTAGGCTGGGATTTACAAAGAGCGGCTTCGGTCCGCTATTTTAAGTTATACTTCGATTATCTACAGATATTGGAATTCAACCTCATCTCAGATTCACAAGTACAAGTGCTTTATGCATCACAGATAACTTAAGGTATATTGCAAGATAAGAATAATGATATTCATCATATGTTTGTTGATAATTGTGTTATAGCTAGCATTAACTATTCTATATTCATATTTCAGATGCATTTATCAGTTGAGAATCTTATTCTAATTGACCACTGGTCCAAGAGAGACCTTTTTCACTATTTTATTCCCCCTAGATAATATCTTAGGTTACATGAGCCCAAGAGTGGGCTTACTATAACAGGAGAGGGAGTTACATGTAAATATAAAATGAGGTTTCAGCTTATTATGTTAAGCATAATTATGCAAACACAAGTCGGACTCCAGCACTCCAATGAATTAAAAGGCAATGTTTATTAGTAAAAGCAACGTTTTGGGGGTCACAGCCCCTTATTCATGCTCAATAATTCATTGGAGTGCTGGAGTCCGACTTGTGTTTGCTGTATATTGGAGGGCTGTGGCAGTGCCCTTGGTCTCCCGTGCACCCAACCCTCTGTGCTGTGCTCTTTTTGGGATTGTGGTTAAGCATAATTATGGAGATATTACTTTAGGTTTTGTTCATTGAAGAAAATATTCCTTGCTTGTGTACTCTTATATGACAACATATGTTATGTCAATGTTTTTGAATGTCTATTGTAACATGTTTATTCGATGAGGCCTTGCTAATGACCTCAATAACAATTTCTTAAATATAAAAAAAACAGGGCACTGTATGCGGAGACTGAAAAAGTTGTGACGCTTGAGGAGAAAGCTGCGGCATATCTGCAACAGGAGACACCTGAACAGCATTTGCCTGGGATAATGGTGGCTCATGGTCAAATATTTTATCTCTATAACTTAAAGTTCTCTCAATGCATGAGGAACAAAAAGGAACTGGGGGTTCCACCTGAGCATCAAAACATAACTAGGCTGACCATATCGCCGCTTTAAAAAGGGACACATATGAAAAATACATATGTCAGGGCTGTTTTCAGGGCTGTTTAAATATTTTTTTGTATAAGAACCCTGACATATGTATTTTTCATATGTGTTCCTTCTTAAAGCGGCAATATGGTCAGCCTAAACATAACTGATAAGCAGCAAACTTTACCTGGGATAATGGTTTGAAAAGCCTCTTGATCCATCTTATGTAATAAATAAGGATAAAGTGTAAAATTATTTATTTGGAAATAAAAAATAAATGTGTACTGTGTCTTTAAATAGAAATGTGTGTTAGCGCAACAAACCAAATAGACCTCAGGCTACCTATACACCTCAGTAGCTTTACTGAGGTGCCTACCTGTCCTGCAGCTCATTTTCAAATACAGAGCGGTTACAGAGCCCTAACTGCTGAAAAAAACGGCTTACAGCAGTAATCTCCATGACCAAAAGTTAAAGTATAAAAACTACTATAACACACTGAGCCACCATAAATCACCTCACAGTCTCAATGCCCAAACTGCCTTAAAGAAACCCCAAACATGAAGGTTTAATAAAGTCCCATATTAAATAAGACCTGAAAGTGCTGTCCGGCAGCAGGACAGCTCACCTGGTTTGAGAGGGTGCAGCACCTCACATGGACCTGTAAAGAGAGAAAAACTGAGTAAACCTACTCAGGTTTTCTAGTTAGGGCAGCAGATTCTTCAGAAAACGTAGTGAGGATTGGACCCCAGAAAAGAACAGAGTAAGCTTACCCTGCTAAAAAAAAAAAAAAAAATCTTGATTGAAGAAAACCTCATCAGACACCTAAACTTCACCTCCTCCTTGCACTACAGGCAAAGAGAATGACTGGGGGATTGAGGGTAGGGGAGTGATATTTAACAGCTTTGCTGTGGTGCTCTTTGCCTCCTCCTGCTGGCCAGGAGTGATATTCCCAACAGTAATTGATGATGATCCATGGACTCACCGTGTCATTAGAAAGAAAAAACATTTTAGCGTTTACTCACCGGGTTTAGTACACAACTTGTAATCTTGGTAATAGAGATTTATAGATCAATATAAACAAACAGAGATAGATATATAGATTGACAGATAGATATTGATAAAGATATATAGATAGACAGATGTAGATAAATATATAGAGATAGATGTATATATCGCTATATAGAATGACATATAGATATAGAAAAATAAATAAAGATATATAAATAGAAAGATATATAGATTAGATATAGATAAATATTTAGAGGTAGGTATATAGATAAATATATAGAGATAGATATATAGATTGACAGATATAGATAAATATACATAGATAGATAAATATATAGAGATAGACAGATATATAAATCAATATATAGATAGACAGATATATATATAAATATATATAGATATACATATATAGATGAATATATAGATAGACAGAGATATATAGCTATAGAGAGATATAGATAAATATATAGAGATGGATATAGGACTAGATTACAAGTGGCGCGCTCCTGCTTGAGCGTAAATTTTGATAGAAGTAATCTTTTTGCCTGTGCATTACAAGTTGAAAGTAAATGTTTTGTGCACAAGCCAAACCCAACACAGATATATAGAAAGACATATAGATAAATATATAGAGATAAATATACAGTAGATAAATATATAGACACGGATATATAGATAGATAGACGGATACAGATAAATATATAGATAGACAGATATAGATAAATATACAGAGATAGATATATAGGCCTAGATTTAGAGTTGTGCGGTAGCCGTGAAAACCAGCGTTAGAGGCTCCTAACGCTGGTTTTGGGCTACCGCCGGTATTTGGAGTCAGTCAGGAAAGGGTCTAACGCTCACTTTCCAGTCGCGACTTTTCCATACCGCAGATCCCCTTACGTCAATTGCATATCCTATCTTTTCAATGGGATCTTTCTAACGCCGGTATTTAGAGTCGTGTCTGAAGTGAGCATTAGAAATCTAACGACAAAACTCCAGCCGCAGAAAAAAGTCAGTAGTTAAGAACTTTCTGGGCTAACGCCGGTTTATAAAGCTCTTAATTACTGTGCTCTAAAGTACACTAACACTCATAAACTACCTATGTACCCCTAAACCGAGGTCCCCCCACATCGCCGCCACTCGATTACATTTTTTTAACCCCTAATCTGCGGACCGCCACCTACGTTATACTTATTTACCCCTAATCTGCTGCCCCTAACACCGCCGACCCCTATATTATATTTATTAACCCCTAACCTGCCCCCCACAACGTCGCCGCCAGCTACCTACAATAATTAACCCCTAATCTGCCGACCGCAATGCGCCGCCACCTATGTTATCCTTATGTACCCCTAATCTGCTGCCCCTAACACCGCCGACCCCTATATTATATTTATTAACCCCTAATCTGCCCCCTCAACGTCGCCTCCACCTGCCTACACTTATTAAACCCTAATCTGCCGAGCGGACCGCACCGCTACTATAATAAAGTTATTAACCCCTAATCCGCCTCACTCCCGCCTCAATAACCCTATAATAAATAGTATTAACCCCTAATCTGCCCTCCCTAATATCGCCGACACCTAACTTCAATTATTAACCCCTAATCTGCCGACCGAATCTCGCCGCTACTGTAATAAATGGATTAACCCCTAAAGCTAAGTCTAACCCTAACACTAACACCCCCCTAAATTAAATATAATTTAAATCTAACGAAATAAATTAACTCTTATTAAATAAATTATTCCTATTTAAAGCTAAATACTTACCTGTAAAATAAACCCTAATATAGCTACAATATAAATTATAATTATATTATAGCTATTTTAGGATTTATATTTATTTTACAGGTAACTTTGTATTTATTTTAACCAGGTACAATAGCTATTAAATAGTTAAGAACTATTTAATAGCTAAAATAGTTAAAATAATTACAAAATTACCTGTAAAATAAATCCTAACCTAAGTTACAATTAAACCTAACACTACACTATCAATAAATTAATTAAATAAAATACCTACAATTATCTACAATCAAACCTAACACTACACTATCAATAAATTAATTAAATACAATATCTAGAAATAAATACAATGAAATAAACTAACTAAAGTACAAAAAATAAAAAAGAACTAAGTTACAAAACTTAAAAAAATATTTACAAACATTAGAAAAATATTACAACAATTTTAAACTAATTACACCTACTCTAAGCCCCCTAATAAAATAACAAATACCCCCAAAATAAAAAAATGCCCTACCCTATTCTAAATTAAAAAAGTTCAAAGCTCTTTTACCTTACCAGCCCTGAACAGGGCCCTTTGCGGGGCATGCCCCAAAGAATTCAGCTCTTTTGCCTGTAAAAAAAACACATACAATACCCCCCCCAACATTACAACCCACCACCCACATACCCCTAATCTAACCCAAACCCCCCTTAAATAAACCTAACACTAAGCCCCTGAAGATCTTCCTACCTTATCTTCACCATGCCAGGTTCACCGATCGGTCCTCGGAAGTCTTGATCCAAGCCTCGGAAGTGTTGATCCAAGCCCAAGCGGGGGGCTGAAGAGTGACGTCCATCCTCGGGCTAAAGTCTGGATCCAAGCGGCGGCTGAAGAAATCCATCATCGGGCTGAAGTCGGAAGTCCATCATCGGGATGAAGTCTTCTATCAAGCAGCATCTTCAATCTTCTTTCTTCCGGAGCGGAGCGGAGCCATCTTCTTCCCAGCCGACGCGGATCCATCCTCTTCTAACGACGCCTACTAGCCGAATGACGGTTCCTTTAAATGACGTCATCTAAGATGGCGTCCGTCGAATTCCGATTGGCTGATAGGATTCTATCAGCCAATCGGAATTAAGGTAGGAAAATTCTGATTGGCTGATGGAATTAGCCAATCAGATTGAGCTCGCATTCTATTGGCTGATCGGAACAGCCAATAGAATGCAAGCTCAATCTGATTGGCTGATCGGATCAGAAGATTGAAGATGCTGCTTGATAGAAGACTTCATCCCGATGATGGACTTCCGACTTCAGCCCGATGATGGATTTCTTCAGCCGCCGCTTGGATCCAGACTTCAGCCCGAGGATGGACGTCACTCTTCAGCCCCCCGCTTGGGCTTGGATCAACACTTCCGAGGCTTGGATCAATTGTTTAACCCCTAAACCGCCGTTCCTGGACCCCGCCACAACTATAATAAATATGTGAACCCCTAAACCGCCGCTCCCGGACCCCGCAGCCACCTACATAATACCTATTAACCCCTATCCTGCCCCCCCTATACCGCCGCAACCTATAATAAAGTTATTAACCCCTAAACCGCTGCTCCCGGACCCCACCGCAACTATAATAAATATATTAACACCTAAACCGCCGCTCAGGGAACCTGCCGCCACCTACATTATACCTATTAACCCCTAATCTGACGCCCCCTATACAGCCGCCACCTACATAAACTTATTAACCCCTATCCTGCCGACCCCGCCACAACTAAATAAATTGTTTAACCCCTAAACTGCCGCTCCTGAACCCCGCCGCAACTATAATAAATATGTGAACCCCTAAACCGCCGCTCCCGGACCCCGCCGCAACTAAATAAATTGTTTAACCCCTAAACCGCCGCTCCCGGACCCGCCGCAACTATAATAAATATGTGAACCCCTAAACCGCCGCTCCCGGACCCCGCCGCCACCTACATAATACCTATTAACCCCTATCGTGCCCCCCTATACCGCCGCAACCTATAATAAATGTATTAACCCCTATCCTGCCCCCCTACACTGCCGCCACTATAATACAATTATTAACCCCAAAACCTAAGTCTAACACTAACCCTTCTTAACTTAAATATGAATTAAATAAATCTAAATAATATTACTCTTATTAACTAAATTAATCCTATTTAAAACTAAATACTTACCTATAAAATAAACCCTAATATAGCTACAATATAACTAATAATTATATTGTAACTATTTTAGGATTTATTTTTATTTTACAGGCAAGTTTGTATTTATTTTAACTAGGTACAATAGCTATTAAATAGTTAATAACTATTTAATAGCTACTTAGTTAAAATTACCTGTAAAATATATCCTAACCTAAGTTACAATTAAACCTAACACTACACTATCATTAAATTAATTAAATAAATTAGCTACCAATACCTACAATTAAATACAATTAAATAAACTAAACTAAATTAGAAAAAAAACAAAACACTAAATTACAGAAAATAAAAACATATTACAAGAATTTTAAACTAATTACACCTAATCTCAGCCCCCTAATAAAATAAAAAAATAAAAAAATAATAAAAGTCCCTACCCTATTCTACATTACCAAGTAATCAGCTCTTTTACCAGCCCTTAAAAGGGCTTTTTACGGGGCATGCCCCAAAGTAATTAGCTCTTTTGCCTGTAAAAAAAATATACAACCCCCCAACATTAAAATCCACCACCCACATACCCCTACTCTAACCCACAAAAACCCCCTTAAATAAACCTAACACTACCCCCCTGAAGATCTCCCTACCTTGAGTCGTCTTCACCTAGCCGGGCCGAAGTCTTCATCCGATGGGGAAGAAGAGGACATCCAGACCGGCAGAAGTCTTCATCCTATCCGGGCAGAAGAAGACATCCGGACCGGCAGACATCTTCATCCAAGCGGCATCTTCTATCTTCATCCATCTGACGAGGAGCGGCTCCATCTTCAAGACCTCCGGCGCAGAACATCCTTCCTGCACGACGACTACCCGACGAATGGCTGGTCCTTTAAATGACGTCATCCAAGATGGCGTCCCTCGAATTCCGATTGGCTGATAGGATTCTATCAGCCAATCGGAATTAAAGTAGGAAAATTCTTGATTGGCTGATGCAATCAGCCAATCAGATTGAACTTCAATCTGATTGGCTGATCCAATGAGCCAATCGGATTGAACTTCAATCTGATTGGCTGATAGCATCAGCCAATCAGATTTTTCCTACCTTAATTCCGATTGGCTGATAGAATCCTATCAGCCAATCGGAATTCGAGGGACTCCATTTTGGATGACGTCATTTAAAGGACCAGCCATTCGTCGAGTAGTCGTCGTGCAGGAAGGATGTTCCGTGCCGGAGGTCTTGAAGATGGAGCCGCTCCTCGTCGGATGGATGAAGATAGAACATGCCGCTTGGATGAAGATGTCTGCCGGTCCGGATGTCTTCTTCTGCCCAGATAGGATGAAGACTTCTGCCGGTCTGGATGTCCTCTTCTGCCCCATCGGATGAAGACTTCGGCCCGGCTGGGTGAAGACGACTCAAGGTAGGGAGATCTTCAGGGGGTTAGTGTTAGGATTTTTTAAGGGGGGTTTGGGTGGGTTAGAGTAGGGGTATGTGGGTGGTAGGTGCAGACGTTTCCCATAGGAATCAATGGGATTTTGGGCAGCAGCGAACATGAGCTTTCACTATGGTCAGACTCCCATTGATTCCTATGGGATCCATCGCCTCCAGGGCAGCGGATTGAAATCCAGGTACGCTGGCCCGGAATAGTGGCGAGCGTACCTGCTAGTAGTTTGATAACTACCAAAAGTAGTCAGATTGTGCTGAACTTGCGTTCGGAACATCTGGAGTGACGTAAGCATCGATCTGTTTCGGACTCCGGCGGATCGAAGCTTACGTCACTATATTCTACTTTTGCCGGGCAGTAGGGCTTGATAACTATGGCGAATCAGCCTCGCCATAAATACGCTGCGGAATTCCAGCATATTTGCGGTTGACGGCTTGATAACTAAACACCCCTAATCTGCTGGCCCCGACATCGCTGACACCTAAATAAACGTATTGACCCCTAATCTTCCGCCCTCAACATCGCTGCCACAGAAATAAATATATTAACCCCTAATCTACCACTCCCGATATCGCTGCCACTATAATAAAGGTATTAACCCCTATTCCCCTGCACCCTAACATTGCCCACACTATAATAAAGATATTAACCCCTATTCCGCCGCTCTCCGACATCGCCACCACTAAATAAAGTTATTAACCCCTAAACCTCTGGCCTCCCAAATCACTGCCACTAAATAAACCTATTAACCCCTAAATCGACAGCCCCTCACATCGCAAAAAAATAAATTAAACTATTAACCCCTAAACCTAACAACCCCCTAACTTTACATTAAAATTACAAGATCCCTATCTTAAAATAAATAAAAACGTACCTGGAAAATTAAAAAAAACTAAGTTTAAACTATAAATTAACCTAACATAACTATTAGACTAAAATTAAAATAACTACAAATAAATTAAAAAAAACTAACACTACTAAAAAAAATTAAATCTACAATTACAAAAAATTAAAATACAAAATTACAAAAAATAAAAAAAATACTAAATTACAAAAAATAACAAACGAAATTATTAAAAATAAAAACAATTACACCTAATCTAAAAGCCCTATCAAAATAAAAAAGCCCCCCAAGATAAAAAAAAAACTAGCCTACAATAAACTACCAATAGCCCTTAAAAGGGCCTTTTATAGGGCATTGACCTAAAGAAATCAGCTATTTTCCCTGAAAAAAATACAAATACCCCCAACAGTAAAATCCACCACCCAACCAACCCCCCAAATTAAAAAACCTAACTCTAAAAAAAAACTAAGCTTCCCATTGCCCTAAAAAGGGCATTTGTATGGGCATTGCCCTTAAAAAGGGCATTCATCTCTTTTTCTTGCCCTTAAAAGGGCATTTAGCTTTTTTAAGAAAAGCCCAAACCCTAATCTGAAAAAAAAAAACAGCCAAAAAAACTTTAAAAAAACCTAACACTAACCCCCGACGATCCACTTACAGTTTTTGAAGTCCGGACATCCATCCTCATCCAGGTGGCAAGAAGTCTTCATCCAAGGTGGCGGGGTCTTCATCCAAGAATACAAGGGACGCCATTTTTAAAAGACTTCCTTGCATTGAAGATTCAGTATATGGTGGCGACCGTATGAACAGGATGCTCCGCGCCAGATATCTTCAGGATGGAGCCGCTCTGGGCCGCCGGGATGAAGATAGAAGATGCCGCCTGGATGGATGAAGACCTCGCAGCCTGGATGAAGACTTCTCGCAGCCTGGATGAAGACTTCTCGCCGCCTGGATGAGGATGGATGTCTTCAAAAACTGTGGATCGTGGGGGGTTAGTGTTAGTTTTTTTCTTTCTTAAGACACGGTGAGTCCACGGAATCAGCAATTACTGTTGGGAATATCACTCCTGGCCAGCAGGAGGCAAAGAGCACCACAGCAAAACTGCTAAGTATCACTTCCCTTCCCACAACCCCCAGTCATTCTCTTTGCCTTCAGTGCAAGGAGGAGGTGAAGTTTAGGTGTCTAGTAAGAATTCTTTTATCAAGATTTTTTTTTATTTTGAAAGCCTGAGCTCTGATCTTCCCTGACAAGCTGGGTTTAGCTGTACCCCACGTTAGTCCCTTCAGTAGGGCGGTGGTAACGTTTAAGAAGTCAGGAACTTGTGGGGTGGGCCTCACTGCATTTTTCTGAAAAGTTTGCTGCCCTCATACAGAATGCCAGAGTAGGCTTACTCTGTTTCTTCTTCTATCCAAAGGTCTCTGTGAGGAGTGGCTTCCTCTCATACCAGGTGAACTGTCCTCCTGTCAGACAGTCAAGGGTGCAGGTAAGTGCCATTTTATTTCTTATAAGAAAACCCTGTCACTGGAGCTGATAGGCTGCACCTTATATGGGGCTATGTTATTCCTGGGAGTCAGGATTATTTTGACAGGTTGCAGGGCACTGTTTGGCGGTAGCAGGATGTCAGAGTCCTTTATAGAGAGAGTGTGTTAAACTTTATTGGTGGCTCAGTTGACTGAGCAGTCGTTATAATTTAGGGGCATTTTGTGACGGTTTTGTGTGGCATTTACGGTCTGTTTACGGAGCCGGCTGTGATGTCACGAGGAGCAGAGCTTCTCCCTCTAGATGCTACACATGCTGTTGCTTGGCGCACTTTTTTTTTTCTCTCCCTTTCTGAGAGTTTGTCGGCTTCAATGGCCTCTTTCCTTTCTCAGGGGTTGAATCGTTGTGCTAGGAATACTTATCCACTCCGCTCCGTGTCAGAGAGGAACAGGTAGGCACCTCAGCTTAGCGCTGAGGTGTAGCAGTGCCAGTGAGGTCTCCTAACATTTTATAGCTAAATTGGGAACAAAACCATTTTTCTCTGTGTGGGTTAAAAATTTGATTTTAAAATTAGCAACGATCTACGTATTGTTATATTACCTTTACCGTTAATAATTTGGAATCTAGTCAAAGGGACAGTGTCAAAAATATATATATATATTTTCTATACTAAATTTGAGATATCATTTGCAAGATGGACATAGAGTCTATGCCCGCTATAGAGTGCAAGCTTTGTTTGAATTCCCAGGTTGAACCCCCTTTGCCCTTTTGTAGTTCTTGTATTGAAAGAACTGTTATGTACAAAGACAGACTGTTTATTTCTGACCCACCATTCTCTTAGGTTGATACTGTTCAGGCAATGCCACAGTCTCTTCCTCCAGCGCCCCAACCCATACTAACGTCACATGCAGTGCCATGCGGTTCCTCGCAAACTCCTGATGGAGTGTTTTTGAAGGCCGAAATTGCTGCCCAGGTATCCTCGGCGGTATCTGAGGTGTTAGCTGCCATCTCCATGCTGCAGGGGAAACGTAATAGGAAATTAGAGAATCAGATAATAAGGTATCAGATCCTGTACTTGCTAACCAAGTACATCGGAAGATGAGGATACTTCGGTAGCCTCTGAGGGTGAACTCTCAGATTCGGATAGTGTAATCCCTTTTTCTAATGCTGAAGTGGTTTCCTTCAGATTTAAGCTTGAACAACTATGTGTTTTACTAAAGGAGGTTTTGGCTACTTTGGACAACTCCGATTCTCCTGTTGTTGTCAATCCTAAGAAATCTAGCAAATTGAATAGATATTTTGACAATCCTTTCCCAGGGGAGGTGTTTTCAGTGCCAGTCTGTGCTACGGAGATTATTGCTCAGGAATGGGAGAGGCCAGGGATTCATTTTTCTCCCTCTCCAGTCTTTAGAAAGATGCTCCCAGTAGCTGATTCCATCAAGGATTCGTGGCAGACGGACCCCAAGGTAGAAGGGGTGATTTCTACACTGGCCAAGAGGACAACTATTCCTATTGAGGATAGTTGCTCTTTCAAGGACCCTATGGATTAGAAGCTGGAAGCTTTCTTAAAGAAGATGTATACGTATTCACCAGGGCTTACAATGGCAGCCGGTGGTGTTTTGCTACAGTAACAAGTGCGGCAGCCTACTGGTTTGATGATTTGTCTGAGTCCCTACAAGCTGAGACTCCTTTGGAGGAGATACAGGACAGGATAAAGGCTTTCAGGTTAACCAACTCCTTTATCACTGATGCCTCTTTGCAGGTCATTAAATTGGGAGCCAAGATATCTGGCTTTGCAATTTTAGCGCGTAGGGCGCTATGGCTGAAATCTTGGTCAGCTGATGTATCTTCCTAATCTAAGCTTTTGGCGATTACTTACAAGGGAAAGACCTTGTTTTGGCTAGGGTTGGCAAAAATTATTTCTGATATCACAGGTGATAAGGGTTCTTTTCTGCCTCAAGACAAGAAGAACAAATCAAAAGGACGTCAGAGTAATTTTCGTTCCTTCGAAATTTCAGAGGTAAGTCTTCCCCCTCCTCTACCAAGCAGGAGAAGTCCAAACCTGCATGGAAGCCCAGTCAGTCTTGGAACAAGGGGAAACAATCCAAGAAGCCTGCAGCTGAATCTAAGTCAGCATGAAGGGTCTGCCCCGATCCGGGATCAGATCAATTGGAGGGCAGACTGTCTCAATTTTCTCAAGCTTGGGAACAAGATGTCCCAGACCCTTGGGCAGTGGACATAGTTTCCCATGGTTACAAGTTAGAGTTCAAAACTTTTCCTCCCAGGGGCAGATTCCACCTCTCAAGATTATCTGTAGACCAGATAAAAAGAGAGGCGTTCTTGAAATGTGTACAGGATCTTTCCCTCTTGGGAGTGATAGTCCCAGTCCCAATACAGGAATAGGGTCTCTGGTTTTACTCCAACCTGTTTGTGGTTCCCAAAAAAGAGGGAACTTTCAGGCCCATTCTACATCTAAAGTTACTCAACAAATATCTCAGAGTGCCGTCCTTCAAGTCCTTCTTCCTCTGGTTCAGGAGGGTCAATTGATGACAACCATAGACCTAAAGGATGCATACCTACATGTCCCATTCACAGGGATCATCACAAATTTCTGAGATTTACCTATCTGGACAAACACTTTCAATTTGTAGCGCTTTCATTTGGCCTCGCCACAGCTCCCAGAATTTTTTAAAAGGTCCTGGGAGCTCTATTGGCAGTAATTTGGTCCCAGGGTATTTCAGTGGCACCCTATCTGGACGACATTCTGGTTCAGGCACCATCTTTGCAACTAGCAGAATCTCATACAAAGATGTTGTCTTTTCTTCGTTCCCACGGTTGGAAGGTCAATTTGGACAAAAGTTCTTTTGTTCCGGCTACAAGAGTGATCTTCTTAGGGACCATTATATCAATGAAAATTTTTCTGACGGAGGTCAGAAGAGCCAAGATTTTTTCCGCTTGCCTGTCTCTACAGTCTGCGGTATGACCTTCAGTGGCCCAAAGCATGGAGGTAATTGGGTTGATGGTGACTTCCATGGACATAGTTCCCTTTGCACGGTTCCATATAAGACCTCTTCAGCTATGCATGCTCACTCAATGGAACAGGGATTATACAGATTTA
Organism: Bombina bombina; assembly: GCF_027579735.1. Taxonomy (NCBI): domain Eukaryota; kingdom Metazoa; phylum Chordata; class Amphibia; order Anura; family Bombinatoridae; genus Bombina; species Bombina bombina. The sequence goes on along the minus strand of NC_069505.1, from coordinate 470,183,901 downwards.
TCTCAGAGGATAATTTTGGATCAATCAACAAGAGACTTCCTACCGTGGTGGCTGTCTCAAGAACATCTGTTCCAGGGGAGGTGTTTTCTGAGACCCTCTTTGGGTTATTGGGACCACTGACACCAGCCTGATGGCTTGGGGAGCAGTCTGGGACTCGTTGAGGTGCAGGGACTTTGGTCTCAGGAGATATCTGCTCTCCCCATAAACATTCTGGAGTTGAGAGTGATCTTCAATGCTTTAATGGCTTGGCCTCAACTGGTTCTTGCCCGGTTTATCAGGTTCCAGTCGGACAATATAACCTCAGTGGCTTACCACAGGGGGGAACTCGGTTTTTCTTAGCCATGAAGGAAGAGGCGCGAATCATTCAGTGGGCAGAGGCTCACAATTGCTGTCTATCTGCCATCCACATCCCAGGAGTGGACAATTTGAAGGAGGATTTCTTGAGCAGACAGACTTTCAATCCCGGGGAGCTGGAACTCCATCTGGAAGTGTTCTCCAGCTTAACAACCAAATGGGGGTTGCTGGAATTGGATCTGATGGTGTCTCGTCAGAACACCAAGCTCCCAAAGTACGGTTCGAGGTCGAGAGATCCTCAGGCCTTTTTGATAGATGCTCTGGCAGTTCCTTGGAACTTCAGGTTGGCATATCTCTTTCCTCCGTTTGCTCTCCTTCCATGAGTCATCGCTCGGGTTAAGCAGGAGAGAGCGTATGTGATTCTAATAGGCCTCGCAGGATCTGGTATGCAGATCTAGTAGAAATGTCGTCTCTACCTCCGTGGAAACTTCCTCTGAGAAAGGACCTTCTACTTCAGGGGCCCTTTCTTCATCCAAATCTTGTTTCTCTGAAGCTGACTGCTTTGAGATTGAACGCTTGATTTTAGCTAAGCGTGGATTTTCCGAATCGGTCATTGAGACTATGATTCAGGCTCATAAGCCTGTCACTAGAAAGATTTACCATAAGATATGGCTTTAATATCTATATTGGTGTGAGTCTAAAGGATTCTCTTGGAGTAGAGTCAGGATCCCAAGAATCTTATCTTTTCTCCAGGAAGGCCTGGAGAAGGGGTTGTCTGCCAGTACCCTCAAGGGTCAGATTTCTGCTCTATCTATTTTGTTGCACAAGCGTCTGGCGGACATGCCTGATGTACAATCCTTTTGCCAGGCCTTGGTTAGAATCAGGCCTGTGTATAAATCTGTTGCTCCACCTTGGAGTTTTAACCTTGTTCTTTGAGCCTATGCATTCCATAGATATAAAGTTATTATCTTGTCAGCTTTTGTTTCATACTGCTATTTCCTCTGCTCGGAGAGTCTCTGAACTCTCAGCTTTGCAGTGTGACTCTCCTTATCTCATATTTCATGCAGACAAGGCAAATCTTCATACCAAGTTTGGTTTTCTTCCTAAGGTTGTTTCGGACAGAAATATTAATCAGGAAATTGTTGTTCCCTCTCTTTGTCTTAATCCTTCTTCTCACAAGGAACGTTTGTTGCACAACTTAGATGTTGTGCGGGCTCTTAAATTCTATTTGCAGGCGACTAAGGTTTTTCGTCGGTCTTCTGCATTGTTTGTTTGCTTTTCTGGGAAACGTAAAGGACAGAAAGCTACTGCCTCTTCTCTTTCTACAAACAGATGGAGGAGTATGTGCTGAGTACTACACCAGGCTCCTAGATCTACCTAAGTATCCCCCACATTAGGTAAAAAGTAACAAGCATAAAAAATGTAAATTAGGAGCGCCAAGGCTAAAGGTGTATGTTAAATGCAGGGTTTATAAAGGAGCAAATCCCTTCAGAAAAATAAGAAGTACTCGTGATGGACAAGATAAAAGTAGCAATGCAAATTTAATAAGGTAAAAGATATGACAGACAATTTATAGCAGATAATCTATACCTAAAAAATAAAAATATAAAAATCGGACGTCTCCGATATGTACAAATAAGGTAAAAGATCCTAAATATTGCCACCACATAAAAGGAGAAAGGGCCAGTTATGAGCCACTAGTTACGAATAGTCCAAAAAAAAACAATAAGCATCGAAGGTTGGTTAATATATTGCCAAACAGTCCCAGTTAAGTTGATATATATTACCTTATTTCGTCAGGGTAAAGTCCCGGTGTAATAGACTCACAAGTTGCTCCACTTCCGTGGAGATACGGGTGTGTAGCCGTTAAGGTCACGTGTGTGGGAGCTGTCCTGATGCTTCAATCCTATTGGCTAGAAAAGTTTTCACAGCCACAGCGATTTCCCAGCTGATTTAAACTTTATATTCTTGGGGGCGGAGCCTACAGCTGTAGCGGCAGGACGTGTCTTGTGGGAGCTCCTGGTTCTGTCACAGAGTTTTATATGATATTTATTGGTTTTCATATGGAGAGTGTATTATTTTGTGACCAGAGACCGGCAGACTGCTATAGGATTCAAGAAATTGATAATCCTGTGGGAAACTCTTTGGATTCACATCTCTGCCTGTGCTCTGCAGTTAGGCCACGCGGCTGCTGCATGTTTCTGGTGTCAAGCAGTCCGTGAAGCCGGGGCTTTCGCACATTCCCCCCACTAGGTGACTGGGGTTACGCGCAGTACTAATTACTGCTACTTTTGCAAATTGTTTATGCAATTACATGATAATATGGGTGCTCCTAACGATGCCATTACTACACAGGACATGCAACGCATATTACAAGAGCACTTTTTGAACCTATCTAAGTGTATACATAAGGCCTGGAATGACACTTCTACACGCCAAAGCCCAGACACAGCTCCCACGGTCAGCGGAGCGGTAACCCTGGACATTGTTGAGAGCACAGCAGTGAACGAGATAGAAAGGGCTCTGACTACCGAAGTATACACAGCACTCGAGAGCCCGTGGGAGTCTAGGCGGAGCACGGCATTGCAGAAGCAAGTAGAATGCTCCACCACCCCTTCAAGGGTCGAAATGACGAGGTGGCCAGTTAATGTGAGGAGGGTTGACCTGCTAGATGAGACGAGCCAAACACCAGCAGAAGCTCCAGGGATAGATGTAAAACGGCTCGCTAAGCACTTACAGCCTGACAAGACTATAGGAAAGGGAAAGGGCCTAACCACAATATTGCCCAGAGATAGAAATCATGAACTTCATCTGGAGAAACTTTCCTCTTCTGTCCCGGGGCCTCGGGAGAGCCGTTGTTTACTGACTACAGAGAGACATTGTTTGGCTGTCCGACGCACTATTCCTGCGAGAGCCTTCAGAGACCGGCGACAGGGCATTGGGTAAGCTGCGCTCCACGTGGAAGTTCAGACTATGGCCGGGTCTGGGGAGCACATACTTTGCTCAGACGGCTAGGCGGCAAGTACAGGATCCTATGGTGACTTTTTGGAGAAACTTTATTCGACCCCACATTGGGACCCAATTCTTTTTTGGCTACATATAGCTTTGACTTTTGGGATTATGTGCACCTCCCGACCCTCCATGCCTGCATGGAGGACTTATGCCGGGGACAGTATCCTGTGCAGTCATCCCCTGCCGATAGACCAAATGTCACACCGGAGCAGAGCAGAGCTGAGATAGGCTGATCCCCTGTGAACTTTACCGTAAGATCTGGCATAAGATCAACTGCAGCCTTTATGTTCTAGTCACTGAACTAACAATGCTCTTTAAAATTAAAGGCAGACCAGGTCTATTGTTAAAGTTAAATACATTCCATGTTGTTTAGTTATATTTTACCCGCTCTCGTTAAAACAGCTGATGCTCTTGCAGGACTTCGCTGGACACTTAAACCGGAAAAAAAAAATGGTTAGGTAGCTCAGTTGTTAAGTTGGGCATAGTGTATTAGTGTTTAACATTCAGTCAGGATGGGTTCATAATTATTTTGAATCCGCAACGGATATGCAACTATTTAAGTTAAGTATTTGAAGTTAAGTATTCTTGGGGGCTGCACACGCAACAGTAATGTATACTAGTTCTGTTATGTCTATAGTATTACAAATGCATATATGTTTTAAATTGTGCAACCTTATCTATGTACAAATAATATATTCTCTCTGAGCAGAATTAGTTTTAGCCCACGTAAGTTTATTTCCTGGAATTTAGTACCAAGCTCACCCTGCATACAGCTCCTCGCAGGGCATCTATTGTATATGCTTGAGCCCTCTGCTCCCTTTAATTTGATTTAATGCAGCTACACTTTTATTTAATCCTTATATAGTACTATGCAAATCATATTGTTTGATCCATAAATGCTAGCTAGACCCTGTCCATGAGTAATATTTTATTTCTTTACATGCTTTGTTACTACAGAGCTCTCAAATGTCAGCATCTTACCCTTATTGTCTGTTTTACACACCGGCTTCATTATGTGGCCCAAAATTTACTAACTCATCCCCCCCCCCCACCACCACCACTATTTTTTTTGTTGTTTTTTTTTTGTTTTTTGTTTTGTTTGTTTGTTTGTTTGTTTTTACATGTGGCCCAAGAGTGGCCCCTAATTAACTACTATTTAATATTTCTTTAGTGCATCAGTTGGTCCAAAAGTGACCGGTCCAGTAGTTACCTTACAGCGATATTATATATTAAAAAAAAATAAGAGATTTCATAATAGGTCCATATACGTTTTCGTTAGTCCTCTATATATCTTCAGCACAGTTAGTGAGGCGAACATACTTAAGCTACATGGGAGTTTACTAGTCTGGTTATAATATACTGTCATAAATCTAACTGAATGTTGTTTTTCTACTTCCCAATGGTTCTCTTGTTTGTATTTTTAATATGTACAATGTTGATGATACTTCTCCCATATTTCACTTACATTTTATTGCTGTCTGTGCCTATATTTGGACTATTATTACTGCTTGTTATCATTATATCTCAATAAAAATTATTAAAAAAAAAAAAAAAAACTTTATATTCTTACTGTAGTGAAGGGATGTATCCACTCTTAAGTACACTGAGCACGCAGGATGCCTTGTGACACTTGTAAAGATTTTTTTTGACAGGGAGTCTATTTGGCCGGCCGTGCCACAGTCCATGTCAGTTGCAAGACAGCAGTGTGTAGATACAGCCACAGGCTCCAGGTGTCTGTGCTGATTCGCCAGTCTCTTGGCTTACAATGTACCTGTATCAGGGTTCCAGCACACCACTGAGCTCTCTATATTAGAGATGTTGAATCCTCAGAAAGTATAAATAATTAATACTGCAACTTATTAGTAGAACATCAACGCGTTTCTACCTTAGTAAAGGCTTTTTCAAGATGAAGTTGTTGCAGTTCCAGGCTTCTTTTAAAGGTTGTTCCAGGTTCCTTATTGGTTGGGCAATTTTAATTAGTATTAAAGGTGGTATTGGGAATCTTCAAATTGAATAGATACAGTAGTATTGGCAACAGATCTAAATCTAGGCAATTTACATTGCTGACTAGTTCTCTCTGGTTGAGAATTATTATTTGTTTGGCCTATGAGAGTGCTGGACAGCAGCCTCCTGAGAGAATCACAGCTCATTCAACTAGGGCTGTTTCTTCTTCTCGGGCCTTCAAGAATGAGGCCTCTGTGGAACGGATTTGCAAGGCTGCGACTTGGCTTCTTTGCACACTTTTTCTAAATTCTATAAATTTTATACTTTTGCCTCGAGTGAGGCTTCTTATGGGAGAAAGGTTCTTCAAGCAGTGGTGCCTTCTGTTTAGGTTCCTGTCTTGTCCCTCCCTTATCATCTGTGTCCTCTAGCTTGGGAATTGATTCCCAACAGTAATTGCTGATTCTGTGGACTCACCGTGTCTTAAGAAAAAAAACAAAATTTATACTTACCTGATAAATTTCTTTCTTTCTTGATGCGGTGAGTCCACGGCCCGCCCTTATTTTCAGACAGTTTTTTTTATATAAACCTCAGGCACCTCTACACCTTGTGTTATTTCCTTTCTTTCTTTTCCTTTGGTCGAATGACTGGGGGTTGTGGGAAGGGAAGTGATACTTAACAGCTTTGCTGTGGTGCTCTTTGCCTCCTCCTGCTGGCCAGGAGTGATATTCCCAACAGTAATTGCTGATTCCATGGACTCAAAGTGTCAAGAAATAAATACATTTATCAGGTAAGCATAAATTTTGTTTTTAAACTTTTTTGGGTGTTTTTTTTTTTAGATTAGGGTTTTGCCCTAAAGCTAAATGCCCTTTTAAGGGCAAGAAAAAGAGCTGAATGCCCTTTAAGGGCAATGCCCATACAAATGCATTTTTCAGGGCAATAGGTAGCCTAGGTTTTTTTAAGAGTTAGGTTTTTTATTTTGGGGGGTTGGTTGGGTGGTGGGTTTTACTGTTGGGAGGGTCTTTGTATTTTTTTCAGGGAAAAGAGATGATTTCTTTAGGGCAATGCCCTACAAAATACCCTTTTAAGGGCTGTTGGTAGTTTATTGTAGGGTTTTTTTTTATTTTGGGAGTTTTTTTTTTTATTTTGATAGGGCTATTAGATTAGGTGTAATTGTTTTTTTATTTTGGATAATTTTGTTTGTTATTTTTCGTAATTTAGTATTTTTTTATTTTTTGTAATTTAGCATTTTTTAATTTTGTAATTAAGTATTTTTAATTTTTTGTAACTGTAGATTTAATTATTTTAGTAGTGTTAGTTTTTTTAATGAGTAATTTAATTTATTTATTATTATTATTATTATTATTGGTTATTTGTAGAGCGCCAACAGATTCTGCAGCGCTATAAACAAATGCGGAGTACAACAAAACAATTATATGGATCAAATGGGTAGAGGGCCCTGCCAATAGTTGCACTGTTGTAGTCAGCTGGACTCTTAGGCTTACATGCTAAGGGGGTTAAGGGGATAGCAATGGAGGAGAGAAACTGGTATAAAGAAAGGTTAGCGTAGGTTGCATGCATAGAGTCTTTAGGGAGCGCTTGAAGCTTTCAAAACTAGGGGAGAGTCTTGTGGAGCGAGGCAGAGAGTTCCACAAGATGGGAGCCAGTCTGGAGAAGTCCTGTAAATGGGAGTGTGATGAGGTAACAAGAGAGGAGGAGAGTAAGAGGTCATGAGCAGAGCAAAGGGGATGGGAGGGAGAGTATCTGGAGACAAGGTCTGAGATATATAGGGGGGAGCAGTGTGGTTGAGGGCTTTGTATGTCAGAGTGAGAATTTTGTGTTTGATCCTAGAGGCAAGAGGAAGCCAGTGAAGGGATTGGCAGAGAGGTGCAGCAGATGAAAAGCAACGTGTAAGGAAGATGAGCCTGGCAGAGGCATTCATTATGGATTGCTAGGCGGCAGGTGGGGAGACCAGAGAGGACAGAGTTGCAGTAATCGAGGCAGGAAAGGATGAGAGAGTGGATTAGGATGTGCTGGAGGAAGGGCACAGAACGGGTTAATAGCAGAGTGGGTTAATATATGCTGGGGGTAAGGGCACAGAGAGGGTTAATAGTGTAGTGCTATTAACTGCTCAAAATCTACTCTGGCATTTTTGCAGCGGAACAAGTACAATGTTCTAGAATGGCAATTCCAGTCCCCAGACCTGAATATCATTGAAAATCTGTGGGGTGATTTGAAATGGGCTATCCATGCTCGGCAACCATCAAACCTAACTGAACTGGAAATGTTTTGCAAGGAGGAATGGTCCTTCTTGTTATTTCTGCTAAAGGAGGCTCTACTAAATATTATTGCGATATTTCTGTTGCAGTGCCCAAATTTATGCATCTGTCTAATTTTGTTTTGATGCATATTGCACATTTTCTGTTAATCCAATAAACCTTATGTTACGGTTGCCTCCAGGCTGGCTGGAAGTTGGACCGTAGGAAAGGATGCTCCTAGCGCTCCCCAAAGGAGCAGCAGGACCGTAGTCACTCTAACTGCTGCGTAGCCACCATAAGTAACGCAGACTCTATGAACCACCGCTGCTGGGCTGGTATCTCCCGTCTGCTCTGCGCCCTGGACCTATGACCAGGCTCCAGTAGGTGAACCTCTTCCTTCTGTAGCAATCCCTGTAGCTAAGGGAGTATGAAGAGCATAGCAATCCCTGTAGTGATTATAAGCTGTCCCCTACAAACATGAGTCAAAGCTGCAAGTTAGAGGGTCAAAAATTGGTCTGATGTGCTGGAGCACACAGCCTGCTTTTTATTGAGGTTACATGCAAACAGGACACTCTCAGGGGGAGGCATAAAATCCCCCATCACACATTTGATATTAGATAGAGAGACACTCCCTTTGACAGGCCACAACATTACTTCAGCAGATAACATTTTACACACAATAAAACAATGCAGTCCACCTTATCAATACTAGTCTGATTAGACAATGGGAAAGTTGATCACTAAACCTAATTAGAGCTAATCCCAGCAGACTTGTATTTAGAATAGGTTTCTTGAAGCTGAACAAAAATTAACTCTTAATGGCACACAATGAAACTGAACCAAGTGGGAGAAAGCCAGGGACAAGTCATTTCACAGGTCTGGGGACATAGTCTTAAAGGGGGCATTGTTCACCAAAGTCACAATATGTCCCCAGATGGTTCCCAAAGGGCCACACACACCCAACAAAAGTCAATATACTCTCAGGGGCACAATCTTCCAGGGGCCATAGTCATGTGGAAGGAGGCTGGCAAATAGGCTTCTCCAAAATCCAGGGAAGCAGGGCAATTTTCCATTTAAAGGGCCAGTTACAAACAGCAGTTTGTAACATATCTCCCCTTTTGGAGGGAGACTAACCAGGCACCTGACCTTCTGCCGGTCAGTGCCTAAGTTAGTCTCGCAACCCACCCACAAATAATCGTTAGCAGCAAAGTAGCCCCCCCACAATACGTAGTACTGGCCTGTAAGTTCCAGGTTGTAGGATGAAAGTGTAGAATCCTCGGCCTTCCTGGCGCAGCTGGGCAAATAGCTGATGGTACTTGGGGGGCAGAGGCCAGCGGCACTCTGCCCTGGTGCCAGCGCTTCTGCTGGGGTGAGGGGTTTGCAGGCCAGTTCTGTAACAAGGACAAGGTCTGTAGGGCAGAGGCCAGCAGCGCTCTGTCCTGATGCCAGCTCTTCTGCTGGGGGAATTGGGGCATAGTCCTGCCCGGTGGCAAAGGGAACGTGGGGGTCAGTGGGGTTTAACATCTCCACTGTTAACCCTGGGCCCAAGTTAGGAGTTAGCTGGGGAGGGGGAGATTGGCTTACCTCCTCCTCCTGATACTCCGGTGGCCGTTGGGAAGGGAGGTCGATGCTCTCCGCTTCCTGTGGAACATGCTGCGGCTGGGGAGAGAGACCGGTTTTCTCCTCTCCCTGGAAGACACACTCCGGCTGGGGAGGGAGGTCGATGCTCTCCCCTCCCTGTAGCTGGGTCTGTCGCTGGGGATCTGGGCCACCTGCCCAGCATCCCTGTAGGGCCGGTAGAGAGACTGCGGTCCCATCTCCACCTGCATGCTGGGGGTCCTCCCAGGACCAGTCTATGAGGCCTGCTGCCTCTGGTATCTCTGGTTGGGGAAGGAGACTGGTTGTCTCTTCCCTCTGCACAGTATACTGCCGCTGGGGAGGGAGGTCGCTGCTCTCCTCTCCCTTACATACTTCCAGCCGCTGGGGAATGGAGTCTGGGCTCACAATTCCCTGCATATTCCTCTGCTGCTGGGGGACAGGACCAACTGTCTCTGCCCCCTGTAACTCAGCCTGCCGTTGGGGAATGGAGTCTGGGCTCCCAATTCCCTGCAATTCACTCTGCTGCTGGGGGACAGGACCAACTGTCTCTGCCCCCTGTAACCCATTTTCTCGCTGGAGAGCAGGTGTCCATACCCCCAAACTCCACAGTTGGCGCTCAAAGGCTCGTGCCGCTTCGTTCTCAGTAGCCAATTCCCGGATGAGGCGACTGACTACCTCCTGCGCAGGGTCTGGACCATATCGGACTAGCCGCCTCTTTACCTCTGGAACGAAATCCGCGCCCTCATAGCGACGGATCAGGTTGAGGTGCTCTTCACAGGGTTCTGACCAGTATCTTGTCAGCTCCATGCTGCTGTAGGTAGGGACGCTGCGCAGTGGCTAGCGTTGCCCTCAATAACTTTCCTACGATACCAGTGCTGTTGTGGTGCTGCTCCTTGCGCTAGGACGCCAATCCCACCGCTGCCGCCAAATGTTACGGTTGCCTCCAGGCTGGCTGGAAGTTGGACCGTAGGAAAGGATGCTCCTAGCGCTCCCCAAAGGAGCAGCAGGACCGTAGTCACTCTAACTGCTGCGTAGCCACCATAAGTAACGCAGACTCTATGAACCACCGCTGCTGGGCTGGTATCTCCCGTCTGCTCTGCGCCCTGGACCTATGACCAGGCTCCAGTAGGTGAACCTCTTCCTTCTGTAGCAATCCCTGTAGCTAAGGGAGTATGAAGAGCATAGCAATCCCTGTAGTGATTATAAGCTGTCCCCTACAAACATGAGTCAAAGCTGCAAGTTAGAGGGTCAAAAATTGGTCTGATGTGCTGGAGCACACAGCCTGCTTTTTATTGAGGTTACATGCAAACAGGACACTCTCAGGGGGAGGCATAAAATCCCCCATCACACATTTGATATTAGATAGAGAGACACTCCCTTTGACAGGCCACAACATTACTTCAGCAGATAACATTTTACACACAATAAAACAATGCAGTCCACCTTATCAATACTAGTCTGATTAGACAATGGGAAAGTTGATCACTAAACCTAATTAGAGCTAATCCCAGCAGACTTGTATTTAGAATAGGTTTCTTGAAGCTGAACAAAATTTAACTCTTAATGGCACAAAATGAAACTGAACCAAGTGGGAGAAAGCCAGGGACAAGTCATTTCACAGGTCTGGGGACATAGTCTTAAAGGGGGCATTGTTCACCAAAGTCACAATATGTCCCCAGACGGTTCCCAAAGGGCCACACACACCCAACAAAAGTCAATATACTCTCAGGGGCACAATCTTCCAGGGGCCATAGTCATGTGGAAGGAGGCTGGCAAATAGGCTTCTCCAAAATCCAGGGAAGCAGGGCAATTTTCCATTTAAAGGGCCAGTTACAAACAGCAGTTTGTAACACCTTATTTCACTACTGAAATATTACTGCGTCCTTCAGTTTTGTTAATAGATCAAAATGAAATTGCTGATCCAAACACCCAATTATTTATAAATAAAAATCATGAAAATTGTCAGGAGAGCCTAAACTTTTGCATACGACCGTATATATATATATATATATATATATATATATATATATATATATATATATATATATATATATAATATATATGTATGTATTGTGTAAAATCTAACTTGAGCACCCATATGTGTGTATATATATATATACTTTCGCCCACATTACTTAAAACTGATAAGGGGGAAATGGGATCCTGGCTCAAACATACTGGTATGTACAGATGTGGTCACAGAAAGTGCAAGCCCTGTGACTTTGCCAAGGTGACCAAAGAGTTCATGAGTGTCAAAACGAGGAAAAGCTACAAGATTAATTCTTGTATGAATTGCAAAACAGAATCAGTAGTTTACATGATTGAATGCACATTATGCCAGATCTAGTATGTGGGACTCACTTCAAGAGACCTGAATTCTAGGATCAGGGAACATCTTTCCTCTTTTACCACTAAGAGATCTACGACTCCAATAGTACAACACTTTGGAGTCTACCATGACAATAATCTTAAAGGATTTACATGGTGTGCGATTGAGAAAGTTACCAGGCCCGTCAGGGGGGGGTGACTTGGATCAATTGCTCACTAGACGCGAGGCATTTTGGATTTTTACCTTGGGCACATGGGTGCCAGATGGTTTAAATTCAAGATATGATGTAATGAACCTGTGGGAATGAATGGGTAGAGAAATTGGCTAATAAACTAATAAATAAACATATTTGATCACATTGCACAAGCTTATGGCACATCGATATGTTAAGTCGTGTTTACTTGTACTATATTCCTTATGTATCCACAAGGGGAGGTAACTATCTGTTGTTTATAACTGAGTATATTTGATGACATTTGGTAGTATAAACACCTTTTCTCCTAATATAGTATATGTTTCCTTCCCCAGGATATACTTATTCTTCAGTATTTGTTGATTTGTTTATTTACTTGTTTACTTGTCCATTTATTTACATGCCATTTATTCATTGAAGTATGAATTTTTTGCCCCATATACTAGATAGACCCTATTGGCCACCAACGTATTAGTGATCACACGAATGACTATTGTATTTATTATTACATTGAGAATTCTATTATCAGTGTGTATCTCACGAACGTTGGGGATAATAGGAGCTACTAATGTATCTATCTTAGTGGATATCTATTGTTCAACACTATACAATCAAGTTTTGAATGTAATAATATATATTGTTGCAGTATCTAGAGAACAATCGTATGTAATGTTCTATGATCGTGCTTTCCGGTCATCAGTGAGTTAACTGTATGAACTGTAGACATTGGTAGGAACTTGAAGGCGTGTCTGTACATGTGCACCAATCACACTTGTTTTAACTTGTTTTAAACCAGGTGCAGAGCACATCACAGTAGGCTATGACTACGGATTACATCCGAAACGCGTAAGCCAGACTGTGTTGCGCCTTCTACACCATGTCCTTTCATTGCTGTGTTTGCCGTTTTTAATTGAACAAATAAAGGAATTGTTTTTAAGGAAACAGCCTCCACCTTTCTCTTTCTGAAGCTATATATATATATATATATATATATATATATATACACACACACATATAGATGTATATATATATATATATATATATATGTAAGTGTGTGTGTTTGTATATATATATATATATATATCTCAATCTCACATACTGTGCCAGCTAGTACAGTCTCCAGAGGCATATCTTGTGAAATAATATCACAGAAGCCATATGTATGTGTGCACATAGGTGACTGTGGGTCCCTATGAATGTCTATGACCGGGGGGCCTTTATGGATTCTTTCACCGGAGCCCTGGAGTTTCTAGTAACACCTCTGGGTTAGGATGTACTGGGGTAAGGGCACAGAAGGGGTTGATAGTTTAGAGGTTTAGGATGTGCTGGGGTAAGGGTGCAGAAGGGGTTAATAGTGTAGTGGGTTAGGATGTACTGGGGTAAGGGCACAGAAGGGATTAATAGTGTAGTGGGTTAGGATGTACTGGGATAAGGGCATGGAATGGGTTAATAGTGTAGTGGGTTAGGATGTGCTGGGTGTAAGGGCGCAGAAGGGGTTAATGATGAAGTGAGTTAGGATGCACAAAGGGTAAGGGCACGGAAGGGGTTAATAGGCGAGATTGTGTTTTACTTATAATATTGTGATCACACTGTAACAAACATATTATTAATATAGAACACATTTGTTACAGTGTGATCACAATATTGAGCCAGATTACAAGTGGAGCTCTAAAAATCGCTTTTGTGAATTAAATATTTGCGCTCAACTAAGTAATACCAGCTCACACAAGCGCGCTTTCATAAGCTCAAATGGCAGACACAGCATGAGAACCTAGTACAGCGAAGGGGGTAAGTCGCGCAGTGAATGCAGGAAATTGTAAATATATATGTATATATAAATATATAACAACCAAAAAAATTGCAGCGCGATAGAAACCTTATAAACACTGTTAGTTCAGAATAGGGTGACTGTTAGGTCAACGTAGGAATGCAGCTGTACACTAATCCGTTAGTTTCTTATCCACCAATGAAAAAAACAAAGGAGACAGTGCAATCCTCGATTCAAGGTAGTATTTATTCAAGTTGGATATGTATCACGCTAGTAGTATCATACTCACTAGACAGTTAAAAACATAAAGCCCATAGATAATCATAGATCCGAATGGAAAACAAGGTGATTGTACAAGTAATGTCTCTGATTAGGCATGGCAAGATGGCTCTGTTTCAAAATCCCCGCCGGCTGCAATTGCAGTGTAGCTGACGTCACACCAACACCTTCCTATGGATCCTCAGTAAGGACAAAAACAGACTCAACGCGTTTCGCCGGTAGATTGCCCCGGCCTTCTCAAGAGTGAATACACTTTCTTAGAGAAAGTCCAAATAAATAGCAACGGGATAATTGGTATTGGTTGACCAATATGTTTACATACACTCATTAAAAAAACCACATTGCTAAGTAAGAGATACAAACTATGATAAGTTATGCAGTTCATCAATATTAAAATAGATCATAAATACAAATTCAATTAACACAAACACAGATATATATCAATAAAAACTAGGAAAATTAATGCATAAAAACACTATTGATCATTATTAAAACATCATAAAAAAATAATTAAAAAAAAAAATAATTCCTGATGTACCACTTAATATATATTAGGCATAAGTCTAAAGCTAAAATGGCTATCATAATAACATGTGCCAGGAAAGTCCTTTCAGGGGAACCTAACTTAATACAAATAGAAAAACATATAATTTAATACAAATGTGCAAAATTATGTAAAAGTGTCATATTCACAGACGGAAAACACCATAAACAAAATACTAGGTACAAACATCTCTTTAGGCCCACACACCATCCTCCTCAACCACATTCCACGCCTCACCTGCATCTATCGTAAGAAACTATTACTCATGATGTTGACCTGCGCTAGGAGATTGATCCCCAGGTTGTAGAAGACACAAGATATACCTACAATAGCCCAATGGACCGCAGAGGTCAACCATATCTTAGCACTTGAGAAAATGCACTATTGCTATATAGGCAAGCGAGATATGATAGCCGATATCATGTTTATTTGGGAACAAGGGACCCATAACGATGAGGCATGATGTATAAATCCTAGAACATTGAGCCATGAAACACAGCTAACAGGATAAGACACCCATGCACATAATAGAGTTAACTGACTTGAAAGAACCGGAGAGAGACTTCAAGCTAGAAGCTGCACTAAATGATAATAAGAAACTGTTATACATCTCATGCTATATATTTTATAATTTAAGCACCATACCCCGGCAACCTCATCCCCTCCCCATCCCCTTCTCTATTCCTCTTTCCTCTCTATTTCTTCTTTCACCTTTTTTTTCCCATCTTTATCTCCTCTTCTTCTATCTTCCCCCTTCCTATTCATTTGCGATCTCATGCCCCTATGAAGGCTATATCTTGGAGACATTGAGACCCCCACCTCTTCTTTTTTTTTTTTTCTTAAACTTGTTAAAACCTTGGTTGTATACTATGTTCATCTTGTTAAAGCTGCCTTGAGACTTGTAAGCTATACTCAAGTTACCCTGAGCAGCTATGCTGTATTCTTTTATTATTGTTCAACCTAATAAAAATTACTTAAACAGTAAAAGTGTCATATTCATACAAAGCAACTAATTTTGGAACTGAAAATAAAAATGAAAATAAAATTAAAAATAATAAATAAATAAATCTATTTAAATGGATGTTCCTTGCATCATATAAATGCCTGTATTTCCAGATCTACATTGAGTCCCAAGGGAGAAAGGCTCTTCAACCTAAAGATCCATTCAGTCTCTCTCTTACGAAGTTGAAGTAGCCTATTACTAGTCCCTGGGGCTACCCAATCTATGATCTGGATGTTTAGACCTCTTGGATCACTACCATGTACATTTGTAAAGTGTACTGGCAAACTATGTTTATCAAACCATGTTTTATTATGTAGATGTTCACTAAATCTTTTACTTATCTTTCTTTTGGTGCGCCCAATATAAATTAAATCACATTTACAGGTCAATAAATAAACTGTATAAGTAGTTTGACAGTTACATCTGTGCCTCATACTGTATTGAGTGGATCCATTATAATTAAAGAAAGTGTCACCTCTTTTAACAAACGGGCACATAATGCACTTTGGTTTATTGCACTTAAAGGTGCCTCGAGGGGCAGACAACCAAGTGTAAAGACCTCCATTGTTTGTTATTTTATTAGGCTCACTAGACTGTAATTTGCTTGGGGCCAAGATGTTTTTTAAATTGGTATTTTTATTAAAGGTAATAACTGGTTTGTCACTAATAATTTTACCTAAAATAGGGTCAGTTTTTAAATTGCCCCAATGTTTACTTAGAACCTTTTTAATAATAGGAGCTCCTTCATTATATGTAGTAATGAAACGAGGTTGGACGAAATCTTCCTTTTTATTATTTGTATGATTAACACTCTGTTTTTTTGCTTAATAGATTCTTCCTATCACATTCTAAAGCTCTCTGTTTCGCTTTATCTAATAGATCATTGTTATATCCTTTCTTAATAAATTTTTCATCTAAATGTGAAGCTTCTTTATAAAAGTCAGAAACATGGGTACAATTCTATCTAATCCATATATATTGAATTATCGGGATGTTATTTTTCCAACTGGGTAGGTGGGCACTTCTTGCGTCCACAAAACTATTCCTATCAACAAGTTTTCTAACATTTCGAACTGTAACTTTATTTGAGGAATCCACTAATAGCTGGATATCCAAACATTCTATAGACTTATCAGAGCTATTCCCACTGAATTTTAGATTTAAATTATTAGATGACCATAAATAGATATTTTATGAAAGATAATATTAGTTATGAAAAACCCAATAATAACTAAATTGAAAGTAGTGATTTACCATCTTTGCGAATTTTAAAAGAGTTGGACTCCGAGAGTGTATCTCCCCTTGCAAGTCAAAGTGACAATCTTGATATTTTAGCAGATCTTAATTTTCTTATGGATCTGTCTGTATATGAGGAAGAACGGCAAATAAGACATACTGCCTTTAAAGGTCAATCACACTTTTTTCCTGTTCATATGCAAGGTGAACAATTATCCCTTTTTAATAAATTAGTTTGTAGAGATTTTGATAAAGAATTGTCCAAATGTCATTTGAATAAATACAATGATAACCTTACTAGAAGTGAAAGGGAGTCCTTAAAAACCCTTAAAAATAATAATAATATTGTAATTAAAGCAGCAGATAAGGGTGGTGGCCTGGTTACTCAGAACAGAGATGCCTACCTTAGTGAGGCCTATAACATCTTAGGAGATTTATCTACTTATAAACCCCTTACATTCAATCCAACCCAAACTTTTTCCAAAAAGTTAGAATTATTTCTAAGAGAAGCCAAAGATGATGGAATCCTTAATATGGATGATTTAAATTTCCTTAAACAAAGTGATCCAAAGGTGCCCACCTTTTATTATCTCCCCAAGATTCATAAAGATCTTGAAAATCCTCCAGGGAGGCCCATTATTTCTGGCATTGGATCATTATGCCATAACCTGTCGAAATATGTAGATCATTTTTTACAGCCTTTAGTAGTTAAAACGAAAGCTTACTTGAAAGACACAGCTGAGACTATTAAAATTTTTGAGGGCCTTGACTGGGGGGATGGTTTAAGGTGGGTCACCTTTGATGTATCATCTTTGTATACAGTTATTCCCCATACCAAGGGTGTAGAAGCCATTGAACAAGCTTTTTCAGGTTTTGATATTCCTGATAGTCATCTTTAATTTATTTTGGACTCTATCATGTTTATTTTGTCCCACAATTATTTTGAATTTGAAAACAAATATTATTTGCAGCTTAAAGGGGCTGCAATGGGGACAACTTTTGCCCCTTCTAATGCAAATCTTTTTATGGATAATTTTGAAGGGAGGTTTATATGGAATAATAACCTTTTTACTGATAACATTGTAAAATATCATAGATTTATTGATGATGTTATTCTCTGGAGGGGTTCTGAAGCTAAACTCCAAGAATTTACTGATTACATCAATGGTAATAATTTAAATCTAAAATTCAGTTGGAATAGCTCTGATAAGTCTATAGAATTTTTGAATATCCACATATTCGAAAACAGTTCGAAAACGTGTTGATAGGAATAGTTTTGTGGACGCAAGAAGTGTCCACCTACCCAGTTGGAAAAATAACATCACTCTCAGGCCCATTTATCAAGCTCCGTATGGAGCTTGAAGGGCCGTGTTTCTGGCGAGTCTTCAGACTCGCCAGAAACACAAGTTATGAAGCAGCGGTCTAAAGACCGCTGCTCCATAACCCTGTCCGCCTGCTCTGAACAGGCGGACAGGAATCGCCGGACATCAACCCGATCGAATACGATCGGGTTGATTGACAGCTCCCTGCTGGCTGCCGATTGGCCGCGAGTCAGCAGGGGGCGGCGTTGCACCAGCAGCTCTTGTGAGCTGCTGGTGCAATGTTAAATGCGGAGAGCGTATTGCTCTCCGCATTTAGCGAGGTCTTGCGGACCTGATCCGCAGTGTCGGATCAGGTCCGCAAGCCCTTTGATAAATGGGCCTGTATAAGTCAAAATATACAGATTAGACGGAATTGTACCCATGTTTCTGACTTTTATAAAGAAGCTTCACATTTAGATGAAAAATTTATTAAGAAAGGATATAACAATGATCTATTAGAAAAAGCGAAACAGAGAGCTTTAGAATGTGATAGGAAGAATCTATTAAGCAAAAAACAGAGTGTTAATCATACAAATAATAAAAAGGACGATTTCGTTCAACCTCGTTTCATTACTAGATATAATGAAGGAGCTCCTATTATTAAAAAGGTTCTAAGTAAACATTGGGGCAAAACTGACCCTATTTTAGGTAAAATTATTAGTGACAAACCAGTTATTACCTTTAATAAAAATACCAATTTAAAAAAACATCTTGGCCCCAAGTAAGTTACAGTCTAGTGAGCCTAATAAAATAACAAACAATGGAGGTCTTTACACTTGGTTGTCTGCCCCTCGAGGCACCTTTAAGTGCAATAAACCAAAGTGCATTATGTGTCCGTTTGTTAAAAGAGGTGACACTTTATTTCATTATAATGGATCCACTCAATACACTATGAGGCACATATGTATCTGTCAAACTACTTATACAGTTTATTTATTGACCTGTAAAATGTGATTTAATTTATATTGGGCGCATCAAAAGAAAGACAAGTAAAAGATTTAGTGAACATCTATATAATATTAAAACATGGTTTGATAAACATAGTGTGCCAGTACACTTTACAAATGTACATGGTAGTGATCCTAGAGGTCTAAACATCCAGATCATAGATTGGGTAGCCCCAGGGACTAGTAATAGGCTCCTTCAACTTCGTAAGAGAGAGACTGAATGGATCTTTAGGTTGAAGAGCCTTTCTCCCTTGGGACTCAATGTAGATCTGGATATACAGGCATTTATATGATGCAAGGAACATCCATTTAAATAGATTTTTTATTTATTATTTTTAATTTTAATTTAATTTTCATTTTTATTTTAATTTCCAAAATAAGTTGCTTTGTATGAATATGACACTTTTACATCATTTTGCACATTTGTATTAATTATATGTTTTCTCTTGTTAAGTGTATCCAGTCCACGGATCATCCATTACTTATGGGATATTAACTCCTCCCCAACAGGAAGTGCAAGAGGATTCACCAAGCAGAGCTGCTATATAGCTCCTCCCCTAACTGCCATTACCAGTCATTCTCTTGCACCCAACAAATAGATAGGATGTGTGAGAGGACTGTGGTGATTATACTTAGTTTCATACCTTCAATCAAAAGTTTTGTTATTTTATAATAGCACCGGAGTGTGTTATTCCTTCTCTGGTAGAATTTGAAGAAGAATCTACCTGAGTTTTTCTATGATTTTAGCCGGAGTAGTTAAGATCATAGTGCTGTTTCTCGGCCATCTGAGGAGAGGTAAACTTCAGATCAGGGGACAGCGGGCAGATTAATCTGCAAAGAGGTATGTAGCAGCTTATTATTTTCTGACAATGGAATTGATGAGAAAATTCTGCCATACCGATATAATGTAAACTCAGCCTTAAATGCAGTAGCAGCAACTGGTATCAGGCTGTCATGTATGTATATTTTACACTTCAGTATTCTGGGGAATGGCACTTCACTGGAATTATACTGTATGCATAAAACTTTAGCCTAAATTGCAGGGACTAGCAACAGGCTTTTTAATAACACTCAATTTATTAATGTTAAACGTTTTTTGCTGGCATGTAAAATCGTTTAATTTTCTGAGGTACTGGGTGAAAAAATGTTTTGGGCACTATTTTTTTCCACTTGGCAGTCGTTTTATTTAATTTATGACAGTTTACTGATCTCTCTCACTGTTATGTGTGAGGGGGAGGGGCCTTTTTTGGCGCTTTTGCTACGCATCAAAAAATTCAGTCAGAAGTTTATTGTCTTCCCTGCATGATCCGGTTCATCTCTACAGAACTCAGGGGTCTTCAAAACTTGTTTTGAGGGAGGTAATCACTCACAGCAGAGCTGTGAGATTGTAGTTGACTGTGATAAAAAAAACGTTTATTTCTGTATTTTTTTTCTGCTATCAGGGTTAGTTATCCTTTGCTAATGGGAGCAATCCTTTGCTAAAATTGTGTTTTTTACAAAGATTTGATGCTATAACTTTTCAGTTTATTAATTTTCAACTGTCATAACTTTTTCTGTGCTTCTTATAGGCACAGTACGTTTTCATATTATAGTAAATTACTTGAAAAGTATTTCCAAGTTGCTAGTTTATTTGCTAGTGTGTTAAACATGTCTGATTCAGAGGAAGATATCTGTGCTATATGTGCTAAATCCAAAGTGGAGCCCAATAGAAATTTATGTACTAACTGTATTGATGCTACTTTAAATAAAAGTCAATCTGTACAAATTGAACATATTTCACCAAACAACGAGGGGAGAGTTATGCCGACTAACTCGCCTCACGTGTCAGTACCTGCATCTCCCGCTCGGGAGGTGCGTGATATTGTAGCGCCGAGTACATCTGGGCGGCCATTACAAATCACATTACAGGATATGGCTACTGTTATGACTGAAGTTTTGGCTAAATTACCAGAACTAAGAGGTAAGCGTGATCACTCTGGGGTGAGAACAGAGTGCGCTGATAATATTAGGGCCATGTCAGACACTGCGTCACAATTTGCAGAACATGAGGACGGAGAGCTTCATTCTGCGGGTGACGGTTCTGATCCAAACAAACTGGATTCAGATATTTCACATTTTAAATTTAAGCTGGAAAACCTCCGTGTATTACTAGGGGAGGTGTTAGCGGCTCTGAATGATTGTAACACAGTTGCAATACCAGAGAAAATGTGTAGGTTGGATAAATATTTTGCGGTACCGGCGAGTACTGACGTTTTTCCTATACCTAAGAGACTTACTGAAATTGTTACTAAGGAGTGGGATAGACCCGGTGTGCCGTTCTCACCCCCTCCGATATTTAGAAAGATGTTTCCAATAGACGCCACCACACGGGACTTATGGCAAACGGTCCCTAAGGTGGAGGGAGCAGTTTCTACTTTAGCTAAGCGTACCACTATCCCGGTGGAGGATAGCTGTGCCTTTTCAGATCCAATGGATAAAAAGTTAGAGGGTTACCTTAAGAAAATGTTTGTTCAACAAGGTTTTATATTGCAACCTCTTGCATGCATTGCGCCTGTCACGGCTGCAGCAGCATTTTGGTTTGAGTCTCTGGAAGAGACACTTGAATCAGCTCCATTAGATGAGATTACACACAAGCTTAAAGCCCTTAAGTTAGCTAACTCATTTATTTCAGATGCCGTAGTACATTTAAC
Source organism: Bombina bombina (assembly GCF_027579735.1). Classification (NCBI taxonomy): domain Eukaryota; kingdom Metazoa; phylum Chordata; class Amphibia; order Anura; family Bombinatoridae; genus Bombina; species Bombina bombina. Next base: position 470,162,447 of record NC_069505.1, on the reverse strand, counting down.
TAAACTTACGGCTAAGAATTCCGGATTCGCCATTCAGGCACGCAGAGCACTGTGGCTAAAATCCTGGTCAGCTGACGTTACTTCTAAATCTAAATTGCTTAATATACCTTTCAAAGGGCAGACCTTATTCGGGCCCGGGTTGAAAGAAATTATCGCTGACATTACAGGAGGTAAAGGCCATGCCCTGCCTCAAGACAGAGCCAAACCTAAGGCTAGACAGTCTAATTTTCGTTCCTTTCGTAATTTCAAAGCAGGAGCAGCATCAACTTCCTCTGCACCAAAACAGGAAGGAGCTGTTGCTCGCTACAGACAAGGCTGGAGACCTAACCAGTCCTGGAACAAGGGCAAGCAGGCCAGGAAACCTGCTGCTGCCCTTAAGACAGCATGAATCGAGGGCCCCCGATCCGGGAACGGATCTAGTGGGGGGCAGACTTTCTCTCTTCGCCCAGGCTTGGGCAAGATATGTCCAGGATCCCTGGGCGTTAGAGATCATATCTCAGGGATACCTTCTAGACTTCAAATTCTCTCCCCCAAGAGGGAGATTTCATCTGTCAAGGTTGTCAACAAACCAAATAAAGAAAGAGGCGTTTCTACGCTGCGTACAAGATCTTTTATTAATGGGAGTGATCCATCCGGTTCCGCGGTCGGAACAAGGACAAGGGTTTTACTCAAGTCTGTTTGTGGTTCCCAAAAAAGAGGGAACTTTCAGGCCAATCTTGGATTTAAAGATCCTAAACAAATTCCTAAGAGTTCCATCGTTCAAAATGGAAACTATTCGGACAATTTTACCCATGATCCAAAAGGGTCAGTACATGACCACAGTGGATTTAAAGGATGCTTACCTTCACATACCGATTCACAAAGATCATTACCGGTATCTAAGGTTTGCCTTTCTAGACAGGCATTACCAGTTTGTAGCTCTTCCATTCGGATTGGCTACGGCTCCGAGAATCTTCACAAAGGTTCTGGGTGCTCTTCTGGCGGTACTAAGACCGCAAGGAATTGCGGTAGCTCCGTACCTAGACGACATTCTGATACAAGCTTCAAGCTTTCAAACTGCCAAGTCTCATACAGAGTTAGTACTGGCATTTCTAAGGTCGCATGGATGGAAGGTGAACGAAAAGAAGAGTTCTCTCTTTCCACTCACAAGAGTTCCCTTCTTGGGGACTCTTATAGATTCTGTAGAAATGAAGATTTACCTGACAGAAGACAGGTTAACAAAGCTTCAAAATGCATGCCGTGTCCTTCATTCCATTCAACACCCGTCAGTAGCTCAATGCATGGAGGTGATCGGCTTAATGGTAGCAGCAATGGACATAGTACCCTTTGCACGCCTACATCTCAGACCGCTGCAATTGTGCATGCTAAGTCAGTGGAATGGGGATTACTCAGACTTGTCCCCTACTCTGAATCTGGATCAAGAGACCAGAAATTCTCTTCTATGGTGGCTTTCTCGGCCACATCTGTCCAGGGGGATGCCATTCAGCAGGCCGGACTGGACAATTGTAACAACAGACGCCAGCCTACTAGGTTGGGGCGCTGTCTGGAATTCTCTGAAGGCTCAGGGACAATGGAATCAGGAGGAGAGTCTCCTACCAATAAACATTCTGGAATTGAGAGCAGTTCTCAATGCCCTTCTGGCTTGGCCACAGTTAACAACTCGGGGGTTCATCAGGTTTCAGTCGGACAACATCACGACTGTAGCTTACATCAACCATCAGGGAGGGACAAGAAGCTCCCTAGCAATGATGGAAGTATCAAAGATAATTCGCTGGGCAGAGTCTCACTCTTGCCACCTGTCAGCAATCCACATCCCGGGAGTGGAGAACTGGGAGGCGGATTTCTTAAGTCGTCAGACTTTTCATCCGGGGGAGTGGGAACTTCATCCGGAGGTCTTTGCCCAAATACTTCGACGTTGGGGCAAACCAGAGATAGATCTCATGGCGTCTCGACAGAACGCCAAGCTTCCTCGTTACGGGTCCAGATCCAGGGATCCGGGAGCGGTTCTGATAGATGCTTTGACAGCACCTTGGACCTTCGGGATGGCTTATGTGTTTCCACCCTTCCCGATGCTTCCTCGATTGATTGCCAGAATCAAACAGGAGAGAGCATCAGTGATTCTAATAGCGCCTGCATGGCCACGCAGGACTTGGTATGCAGATCTAGTGGACATGTCATCCTGTCCACCTTGGTCGCTACCTCTGAAACAGGACCTTCTGATCCAGGGTCCCTTCAAACATCAAAATCTAATTTCTCTGAAGCTGACTGCTTGGAAATTGAACGCTTGATTTTATCAAAACGTGGTTTTTCTGAGTCAGTTATTGATACCTTAATACAGGCTAGGAAGCCTGTTATCAGAAAGATTTACCATAAGATATGGCGCAAATACTTATATTGGTGCGAATCCAAGAGTTACTCATGGAGTAAGGTTAGGATTCCGAGGATATTGTCTTTTCTACAAGAAGGTTTAGAAAATGGTTTATCCGCTAGTTCCTTAAAGGGACAGATTTCAGCTCTGTCCATTCTTTTACACAAACGTCTGTCAGAAGTTCCGGACGTTCAAGCTTTTTGTCAGGCTTTAGCTAGGATCAAGCCTGTGTTTAAAACTGTTGCTCCACCATGGAGTTTGAACTTAGTTCTTAATGTTTTACAGGGGGTTCCGTTTGAACCCCTTCATTCCATTGATATCAAGTTGTTATCTTGGAAAGTTCTGTTTTTAATGGCGATTTCCTCGGCTCGAAGAGTCTCTGAGTTATCTGCCTTACATTGTGATTCTCCTTATCTGATTTTTCATTCAGACAAGGTAGTTCTGCGTACTAAACCTGGGTTCCTACCTAAGGTGGTCACTAACAGGAATATCAATCAAGAGATTGTGGTTCCATCTTTGTGTCCTAATCCTTCTTCGAAAAAGGAACGTCTGCTACACCATCTAGATGTAGTCCGTGCCCTGAAATTTTATCTACAGGCAACTAAGGATTTTCGACAAACGTCTACCCTGTTTGTCGTTTATTCTGGTCAGAGGAGAGGTCAAAAAGCTTCGGCTACCTCTCTCTCCTTTTGGCTTCGTAGCATAATACGGTTAGCCTATGAGACTGCTGGACAGCAGCCTCCTGAAAGAATTACAGCACATTCTACTAGAGCTGTGGCTTCCACTTGGGCCTTTAAGAATGAGGCTTCTGTTGAACAGATTTGCAAGGCTGCAACTTGGTCTTCTCTTCATACTTTTTCCAAATTTTACAAATTTGACACTTTTGCTTCTTCGGAGGCTGTTTTTGGGAGAAAGGTTCTTCAGGCAGTGGTTCCTTCCGTATAAAGAGCCTGCCTGTCCCTCCCGTCATCCGTGTACTTTAGCTTTGGTATTGGTATCCCATAAGTAATGGATGATCCGTGGACTGGATACACTTAACAAGAGAAAACATAATTTATGCTTACCTGATAAATTTATTTCTCTTGTAGTGTATCCAGTCCACGGCCCGCCCTGTCACTTTAAGGCAGGTAATTTTTCCATTAAACTACAGTCACCACTGCACCCTATGGTTTTCCTTTCTCTGCATGTTTTCGGTCGAATGACTGGTAATGGCAGTTAGGGGAGGAGCTATATAGCAGCTCTGCTGGGTGAATCCTCTTGCACTTCCTGTTGGGGAGGAGTTAATATCCCATAAGTAATGGATGATCCGTGGACTGGATACACTACAAGAGAAATAAATTTATCAGGTAAGCATAAATTATATTTTTCTATTTGTATTAAGTTAGGTTTAAGGTTTAGACTTATGCCTAATATATATTAAGTGGTACATCATGAATTATTTGTTTGAATTATTTGTTTATGATGTTTTAATAATGATCAATAGTGTTTGTATGCATTCATTTTCGTAGTTTTTATTGATATATATCTGTGTTTGTGTTAAATGAATTTGTATTTATGATCTATGTTAATATTGATGAATTGCATAACTTATCATAGTTTGTATCTCTTACTTAGCAATGTGTTTTTTTTAATAAGTATATGTAAACATATTGTTCAACCAATACCAATTATCCCGTTGCTATTTATTTGGACTCTCTCTAAGAAAGTGTATTCACTCTTGAGAAAGCCGGGGTGTTCTACCGACAAAATGCTATGAGTCTGTTATTGTCCTTACTGAGGATCCGTAGGAAGGTGTTGGTGTGACGTTAGCTACACTGCAATTGCTGCCGGTGGGGATTTTGAAACAGAGCCATCTTGCCGTGCCTAATCAGAGACATTACTTGTACAATCACCTTGTATTCCATTCGGATCTATGATTATCTATGGGCTTTATGTTTTTAACTGTCTAGTTAGTATGATACTACTAGCGTAATACATATCCAACTTGAATAAATAGTACCTTGAATTGAGGATTGCACTGTCTCCTTTGCATTTTTCATCTCCTTTATATATATATATATATATATATATATATAACTATAAACATATATACTGTATTTATATGTTAATATGTGTATATAAATATATATTTACTGGGAACACATAGTTCCCATAGACCGCAATGTAAAGGCACTTTTCAGTGCTGTTTTCTTTCTAACACCCCAATCCTACCAATTTTACCCCCAGTAATTTTATTAAAAACTGTATTTTGGGAGCATTTGGGGCACATTTATAAAATTAACCAGAGATCTGATCTCTGGTTGATTTTATAAGCGCTAATTGCTACCACGAGCTTGCGATAGCAATAACCAGTCTCTTGTAATGGCTGGATATTTATCGCATGCCTGCAAACGAGTAAATTTGCCCGTTTGCGGGCGCTCTATAAATTAGCGCTCCACTTGTAATCTAGCCCATTATAAGTAAAACACAATCACGCCATCATGTTCGCAATATTACAGGTCTAATACAGATGCAATATTGAAAACTTAAAGTGCAATTACAGAAACAAAAATCACGTTTTAAGTATATTATGAATTATTAATATTGCGATTGCACATTCACAATCATATAAGTTAAAAAACACAATATAAGCTTTGTGCAATCACTCATAAAGTTTACATACATATTAGAACACTATATACAATACAAATACATTAAACATTGTATATACATACAGGCGTGGTTCAGTTCCAGACCACCACAATACAGTGAACATTGCAATAAAATGAGTCACACTAATTTTTTTGGTTTTCTGGGGCATATAAAACTATGTTTACACAATTCTGTAGTCCATTAAGTGTCCAATAACATTATGTCTAAAAAACAATCTACATACCTTAAAGGGATAGTATAGTCAAAATTAAACTTTCACAATTCAGAAAGAGCATACAATTTTAAGCAACTTTCTAATTTACTTCTTTTATCAATTTTTCTTCGTTCTCTTGCTATCTTTATTTTAAAAAGCTGGAATGTAAGCTTAGAAGCAGGACCATTTTTAGTTCAGCACCTGGCTAGCGATTGCTGATTGGTGTCTAAATGCAGCCATCCAATCAGCAAGCGCTACCCAGGTTCTGAACCAAAAATAGGCTTTCTCCTAAGCTTACTTTCCAGCTTTTTTAAATAAAGATAGCAAGAGAACAAAGAACAGTTGATAATAGGAGTAAATTAGAATGTTTCTCCTTTAATTAAAAAATACATTGATTGCTAAAAAATGCCAACCATCATCTGAGCCTTTAGCGAGTCATAATCTTCTTGCTAATGTGAACAAAACGCCTTACATATCAATTTAACAGCAGAAACGCTAGCTGAACCCCAGTTGTCTTATCCATTCCAATGGTCAGACGCATACCTTGCTTTGGTTATTACCAAAAATTATGCAGATTGCATATCTGAATTCCAACGACTTCTTGGGAATTTAAGGAAATCTCTTGGACTGGTCATATTTCTGCCGTTAAAATGGCATTTCTTCTCAAGCTCACTTATCTCTTTAGATTTATCCCACTTACGGTTCCCAGAACTCAACTTAACAAGTTTCAAGGTATGCTTACTCTATATACTTGGAAGGGTCAGAACCCTCACACCTCTAGACTTACCCTGCAAAGACCCCTTTGAAAAGGAGGATTAGCTCTTCTCAATATTTTAGTGTACCATAATACCGCCAGATTATCTCACCTCTCTGGGTGGAGTGTGACTAGTTCTTCCTAGAGATGGCAAGAGATAGAACAATAAGTGCAGGGAAGTAAGAGGGAGGGGAACAGAGGGGATTATTAGCACTCAAACTCCTATCAATGTCATATGCTAATGTGTATGTGGTATTATTAGGTATTAAAACATAGGAACTTTATTTCTAAAATTAAAATAAATTCAAATATTGGTGATAAACTTCACCAATAGTTACACCAATATTTTACCAATATTAAACTAAAATCATTAAGGCCATAATTATATACAAAAACACCTTACAGGTTACATAAGCCAAATGGTGAAGGCCCCCCTGTATTCCTGGCCGATAACCGGATACTTCGGCTTCAGGTGACAGAGGCAAACACCAAGGCTTATTGTGTGTGTAAGCAAGTAAGGTGTGAAGAACAAAATAGAAGTATAGGGTTCAAAGACCCTCACAAACGCGTTTCGTTCGGTAAGCTGGCCTTTTTCAATGTGTTAAGATTCGGTCTGACAAGCCAAATGTCCGTAGCGGCATTTTTTTAAACCCTTCCCATTATGTGTAACCACCTATCCTATTCGTGGTGTGTACACACCCCTTTCTCCAACCTATCAGATCTATTGTTTATCTTATGCCTCATCGGTGGCGTGTATGCCCTTTCAATTGGATCGAAGTAGTGTGACGTCACGTTTCATACGCCCACCATCAACCCGCCTCCTATCAGGAATCTTTAGATTCTGAAACATCGTAGGAGTGAAAGGTGTACCACAATGTGTCATTTAAAACACCATAGGTTGTAATCACATCATTTATTACAAGTCACCTTCCACTACTGACCTGCGGCAATAGTAATAAATATACTCAGGACCATTTGAACCGATCATGAATGTGCGTGGACGCTACTAAGTCACGCCCACCAAACTGTACACAACACTGTTACAACACAAACGTCATTTATCTGGCATTGAGACATATGTGCTGACAGTGACTTGATGCAACTTATTCGCATGGATTTCAGTAACAGCTAATGACTTAAATAGTCAATCATTGAGACGTATGTGCTGTTCGGTAGCTTGTTACAATACGGTAGTACGGACCTTGGGAGTACATACTACCTTAGATAGTTATCATCTTGATCTCAGCATATTCAATATGGAGATACCTAATGTTGTAGCTGACGCTCCCCTTATAAGGTCCTATTTTAATTCGTATCTACATACGTTCAGTACACGGCCGCACATTTAATATAGTTATGAACAGTGTTTGTTGCGTTCAAATCACAATAATCGATCGCTAGGTCCCAGATATTTGGTATGAGATGTGGACATTGTAAGTCTGTATTGGAATGGAGTATGATAGGTAACTTCATAAGGAAATTTTGAAGGAAATTATTGTGTTCAGTCCTATCTATGTGATAACGATATGCACTTTGCAGAATATTGTAAATTATGCATGCTGGACATCATACCTTGTATTTGTACCCAAAATAAGGCATCAGATGGTATGAATAGTTTGTATCTTTACTTTCTACTAAATATAATATACTAAATCTCTATGGTGAAACCACTAAACCCAACACAAATAAATTGTGAAATACACTCTATGAGAGGGTCTATTTGCCAAACAGTTTATTTAGGAATCAATATATGTTAATAATAAGATAAATATTTACAGGTATATATATATATATATATAAATCTATTTTACAGATAAACAGTCCAAATTTTAATTAATACAGGGCAACTCTACTACAACAATCCCAATTTGTCCAATAATGCTAAAATAATAATAGGAATATACTTAACCACATTTCCCAAAGTGTTCACCATCAGCCATCTTTCCAGGATAAAAAAAAGAGAGAGAGAGGTTCTGGTGTTTTTTTTTTTATATATATATTTATTTTATTTTCCATATTGCAATACAAGCTAGTTACAGAAATCAATAATGACAATTATAGAGGCTGACAAGGCCTCAGAAACACGACAAAGATCAAATACAAAACAAAATTGACTTCTCTTCAAAACAAAACTTCATTATTATAGCATTTTGTTATACGCTTAATAACCTCTGACAAACCTGACCAAAGGACAAACCAAATAATCAATAAAATAATAAAAATTAAAAAATAAAAATTAAAAAATAAAATAAAAAAAAGCAGAAAACTTTCCTCAAGCTACATCCCTCCGACTACACCTCCTCATCATTATCCGCAAGCCAAGCATTGGGAACAGAGCCCGCCAGAACTTGTGTTTGAAGATAAGCCGATTTCGCAAATGGTTTAATTATAATACTTTGAACCGTAGGTGGCAAGGATAGAATAAACACTTTCCAGTGTTTAAAAAACAATGCTATTCGGTCATCGGACACTCCTTGCAAGTTATATTGTTCAGACAAGCAATGAGATATCAAAGCCTGCTTAAGTTCTTTCAGGGTAGGAGCTGATTTCGCCTTCCACGTTCTTAGAATCAAACTTCTACCCAGAAATATAATTATATTAATCAGCTTTAAATTCCGTTCAGCTCCTTGAAATTTAACTAGAAAAAAAATCTCCAAAGGCCGAATAGCGTAATCAAGATTGAGAGTAGCATTCATCCAATAGCCTATCTTGGCCCAAAATTGCCCAATTTTTGGGCAGGTCGAAAAACAGTGTATGATATCTGCCGAGATGGCACTACATCTAGAACAAGAAATATTTGTCCCATACCACTTAGACACTCTTGTGGGCGTCAAGTATGTCATAAGGGCTATTTTAGTCTGCGATTATCTCTATGCTGTCAGCACCCAGCTCTTTTCTGTTAGTTTAAAAGTATCCGTTATTACCTGTCTATCTATACATGGAAACAAAGGGATCCATTTGGATACTATATAGTCTATTTGTTCTAAGGAGGGCCTTTGATTGAGCAGAGAATAGAGAGAAGAGATAGAATAGCAACCCGCTAGATAAATATTAATCTTACTTTGCAACTCCTGGAGAGACCAATCCAGACCGTACAATTGTTTTAATTCGTCTATATAGTGTCTTACCTGTAGAAATGCATAAAAATCACGCTTTGTGAGCCCAAACTGGTTAGATAGATCACCGAAAGTTAAAGGGTTTAAGTTTGCATCTAACAATTGTGTAATATAATTCAGGCCTTTAGTGAACCATTGTCTAAATGGCCCATCCCCTAGTCCTGGCGAAAAATTTGTATTGCCTATGATAGGGAGAAATTTGGATACATGTGGGAAACATCCCGTCTCCCTACATATCTCCTGCCATGCTGTAATAATATTCTTGAAAGTTATAAGTTGAAAGGGATCTGAAGGGAGAGATGTAATTGTGCAATGCAAAAGAGCATTTAATCGAAATGGAGCCACCAACGCAGATTCCCAAACTGTTGAGGAAATTTGCTCTTGTTCTGCTACCCAGTCTATTGCGATCTTACCGCGCGCGGCTAAACTATATAATTAAATGTTTGGCAGTGCCAATCCTGCTGCTATTTTATTATTCATAAGACGAGCCACCGCTATACGAGGTTTAGCGCCTTTCCAAAGAAATTTTGAACAAGACTTGTTATATTCTTTTATATCTGCTTTATGTATTGGAATCGGTATATTCTGTATATAATACAATAGTTTGGGGAACAGTATTGTTTTTACTAACATGACCCGTGAGGTTAATGAGATAGGGAGGTTGATCCAATCCTCCATTTTTTTTTTACAGGCCATAAAACACTTATGAAAGTTCATATTGTACCATTCCTCTGGATTCGGAGTCAGCCTAATACCTAGATAAGTTATCAATCGAGTTTCAGAAAATGGGTGTATAATATCATGATCTTTTTTTTTATCCAGCCACATCAATTCGGACTTTGCTAAATTAATCTTATACCCTGATATTTTCCCAAAAATCCTAGTTGTTTCCAAAAATTTAGGTAGATTCTCCTTGATGTTACTTAAGCATAAGAGTAAATCGTCTGCATATAACATTAGAACTAACTTTTGCCCCGCTATGTTAATTCCTTCCAGTTGTTGGCGAAGTAGAATCGCCAATGGTTCTAAAGAGATATTGAATAATAGGGGTGAAAGTGGACAACCTTGTCGGGTGCCTCTTTGTAATAATAAACGTTGTGTAATCTCCCCATTAATAATTAAGGCCGACCTCGGGACAGAATATATTAGTCTAATAAATTGATTTAAGTTTCCAGTTACTCCAAATTGTTCCAATGAAAAAAAAAGGTGGTCCCATGAAATACGATCGAATGCCTTCTCCGCATCAACCGATAATAAGGCTAGATCCCCAGTGTCCCTATATCTAGCTGCTCTAAGTTTATTCCAACAAAATCCAATAATATCAGAACTTTCCGCATATTCTTGGCGGGTTCCTCCCATACATGAAACCTGATTGGTTGTCATGAATAATTGATCCCAGATGATGTTTTAATCTCTTTGCCAAGATACTCATTAATAATTTATAATCCGCATTTAGAATAGATATAGGCCTATATGAGGCTGGTAACTCCGGATATCTATTTTTCTTAGCGATTAATGTGATGTTAGCGGCTGTAAAATAAGGAGAACACTTATTATTTTCAATGAAATAAGAGTTAAATAATTTCTGGAGGGATGGTGCAATTTGATCTTGAAGGATCCTATAAAATTCAATAGGTAGACAGTCTGGTCCAGCAGCCTTGTTAGTCTTAGCATCGTTAATTGCTCTCTGTATCTCGTCTTCTAGTATCGGCGCATTAATCTCTGCTAGAATTTCTACAGGAAATCTAGGTACCTTAATCTTTTCCCAGAAAAGTTTTCCCTTATCTATACCGCATTCTTCCAGTTTATATAAGTCTTTAAAATATTCCAGGAAGACTCTACTGATATCAGTATTATTTGTTACTCTCTCAGTGTTATTTCTAATCGCTGTTACGCTGACACATGTAAGCCTTAATTTTTCCACTCAAAACCGCTTTGGCAGCTTCCCAAAATATCTCCGGTTTATTTATATATGCTCTATTATAATTAACATATTCTCTCCATTGATTATTTAACAAGTTTTGAAAATCTATGTTATTCATCAAATACTTAGGGAAAAAAAGAGACTGAGTAGTCGAAGATCGCATACTTGCGGCATTAAGTGCTAACGTAATAATAGCATGGTCTGAAATTGTTATCTCTCCAATCTCTGCTCTCCACTCTAGTCCAATCAAAGGCTCTGCAATCAGAAATAGATCAATCCTAGACAATGCCTGATTGTCCTTTTGACATACAGGTATAGGCTCTTAAATCAGGATTTTGTAGACGCCAGATATCTGTCAACCCTAACTGTGAACAAAATTTCTGTAAGATACGTACTTTTCTGTCTCGTTTAACTGGAGATTTTTTATTAAGTCTATCCAGTAAAGGGTCCCATACTAAATTTAGATCGCCTGCAACTATAAGATTTTGTCCTATGTACTTATGTAGGCGCAGTGTCATATTATTCCAAAATTCCTTGTCCACTTTGTTAGGACCATAAATATTACAGAGAATAAATCGTTTCTTATTGTGAAGTATCTCTAGAATTTGAAACTGCCCTTCTTTATCTATTATGGAAGCCTCTATTTTATAATTCAAGGCCTTATTAAATAATATAGCGACTCCTCTTTTGCGGGAATTATATGAAGCTGCCACCACTTCACCAACCCACTTAGTCTGCAGTTTAGAGATTTCTGAAGATTTTAAATGGATCTCATGTAGAAACACTATATCTGGCTTACCTTTGGCGAGGTGTTTAATTATAGATTTCCTCTTTATTGGCGAATTTATGCCTCCTACATTCCAGGAAGCGATTTTAAGGGGCATTGCCATTCTTTAACTTTAAAATAAAATCCCAGGAAGAAATCTTCATCTAAAATATAATACAGGAAGTAAATGTACAAAAGAGAGACGGAGAGATGGGGGATGAGGAAAGAGAGCGCGGCGGGGAGAGGAAAAAAAAAAAAAAAAACATAACAAAGAGAGAAATTAAAATTTACATGGTCTGGCCAATTAAAAAAACAAATATATACAATCAAACTCCATCCTTGATTTAATGACATCAACAGATTGAACATATATTAAACCTAACCCAAATTCACAGTATCTCTAATTCCTTGCATAAAGAAAATGCTTCCTCACTATTATTTAGTGTGTGAGACTTCCCTGCCTTTGCTACTATAAGTTTTGCAGGATAAACCAGTCTGACATTATATCCTGCTTTCATAAATTTTGTGAAAAAAGGTGACATTTCCCTTCTTTTAGCCATTGTCTCCGCAGAAAAATCTTGAAAAATTAAGATCTTATGTGTGTCAATAAGAAGTGAGTCGAGTTTCCTATAATGCTTTAAATATAAGAGTTTGTCTTGATAGTTAACAAATTTAAAGATTATTGTTCTAGGTTTAACATCTACGTTACTATTTTCTCTCAGAAACCCAATTCGATGAACTCTCTCTATTTGAAAAGCCACGGAGGGGGCGGTATCAAGAGTGCCTGAGGTAGAGTATTAGTGACCAAAGCCATCAAGTCCTGCGCACCCACTGATTCTGGCAGGCCAACAACCCTCAGATTATTGCGCCTTGACCGGTCTTCCAGATCTTCGATCCTTGCCTGCAGTGACGCGATGGCCTTGTCTTGTTTAATCATAATAGGAATGGTGTTGTTTACTCTGTCCTCTAACTCAGACACTCTAGTCTCCACCTCCTCCATTCTAGTAGTAAATTGCCGAATTTCACTTGATAAATTGGAAATATCAGCTTTAATCTCCTTCTTGATGGCATCTAAGTGGGGTGTAAATATTTTCGCTATCTCAGCCCCAAGTTCTGCCATATCGCTGATACCGATACCAGACAATCTTCGCTCCTGCGAGGTATCTAGGTTAGGATCCGTGAACTTTAAACTGCCTTTTTTATCCCTTTTTGGTGGCATGCTTGGCGAGGAACTTTTTTGGTGTGAAATAAACCTGTCCATGTGTGTGGATATGATGTGTGTATGTGAAGTTGGTCTAGAACCCAAAGAGAGGAAAAAAAAAAAAATAGAAATTTTTTTGTTTTTGTTTTTTACAATACCAAGCTAAACTAGCCAAGAAAATGTGTGTGTGATTGGTCTAAGAGAAAAAAGAAAAGAAAAAACAATTTTTTATCTTTTACACAGTGCCCAGTGACCCCTGTTAAACTAGGCAGGGGAATTTAGCCTGCATCAGGCGTGCTCAATTAGGCATCAAGGGCACAATTTTAGCCTAATTATCCAGATTGTGCACTTTAAATATATCAAGCCTAAAAAAGAAAAAGCAAACACACAAAACAATGTGAAAAAAACAAAAACGTGAAATGAAGTGCTCTATACAGCTCCTGTTTACGACCTGTCTGGCAGAAATACAATAGTTTAATCAATACAAACAAACAAAAAAAAAATCGACTCACTAACCTATTGATTACAATAAAGGAGCATAAAGTGTATCACTATTAGGTTAAGTCCTATGGCCAACTCCAAAAGCTTCAACTTTTGTAAGCTGTATAGCCTACTAATGCTTATTCCTAAGTCAGCTTGATATTCTCTGCCACTGAGTGTCTTAATATACTCAATACTTGGTTTTACTTACCTGTTTTACTTGTTTTAATGTATGCTCTTGATAAAGACGTGTAATACGTTGAAAGGCGTTGAGCAAATAAAACCTTTTATCCTTTGTTGAAAGATTGTCAAGATCTTGTTTTGCTGTGCTGAGCTGGAATCTCCTTATTTATGGAGTAAGTTACTACATTTTTTCAATTATACACTGGATACTTTTGTCATTTGGGTGTCTATTCATTTATAGTCCACTTTTGAATAAACCTGAAAATTCAGTATTTGACTCCAGGAACCTGTGGACTCTTGCCATCTGACGCTACGTTCCCTTTCAGCTGTAAAGATTCATTGTATGGAGTGAGTATACTGCACCCATATTAATTGGCTTCAATATATGCATCAAGCCTTTTTTCTCTTCACTTACTAGAGAAAATCACTCAATAGACCAGCGCCATCTACTACTACTATCTATCTATACACAGTCACAAGGGAGAGACTGCAAGAAGGCTGCGGTCTGACCTAAAGGAGAGTATCAGTTCTTAGTTCATTTGTACAGAATATTGTGTGTTTTTTTTCCATCTTGCACCTCTGTATATTGTTTTCCTTTGTGTCTTAATATAAACATGGAATACTTGAATGTTTCAAACTAGTGGGACGCTGCTACTGTTCTAATAGAGTGTAACTTTCTAAGGGTAATAAAAGGCGTATACCTCTATATTCAGTGCTAATCTTCACACATTTAGGTCTATGCAAAGTCTCAGTAGGTATATGGGAATTCTATCAACAATTTACTAAATGTGCATTTGAGTATATTTCAGAATTATAAGGGTACACATATCAGACTTCCAACAGTATTCACATAGCCTAATAGCTCATAGACAGTTCCAAATATCTATATGACATTACTAGACCGGGAGAAACTGCCTGTTATTAAACCATCAGCCTGTGAGCTCAGGGATCAAAATGTATCAGCGTGCCTTGCTCTTGCAAACCCAAACTTGTTACAGTGATAATGTCAGTTATAGCGATAATGTCAGTTATAGCTTTTAAGAAGAAACTTACGACACCGGATCACCAGTTTTATTTTATTCCAATTTTTTTTTATTTTCAAATATAAAAGAAATTACAACATATAGGGAACAAAATTGGTTACAAACATTGAAATAACAAGTCATCAATAAACCCATTCTGCTAACATTCCAATATCAATGCTTCCCCAGATCCACTGGCTTTTATTTTTCTTTACATATGTGCTGAGAGTTTGAGGTGATCCATTGAATGTGTTCCATTATTAAATCGGCTTGTGAGAACCTCATTTCTTAAGTTGGAGTGGATCTGAGTTACAGTCTCTTATCTAAGAAAAATGTCCGTCTGGGTTGCGGTAGAAACCGCTCATGAAATTTATACATATAGTAACCAGAGCAAAGATTATTTCAATATCAAACTTGTAATATATCAAAGGCAAAGTAAAAAGTATAGAAAGAAAAGAGAAGAAAAGGAGATTACTTGTGTCCTGTACTTTATTAAATATAGCATTCTTTCATGGAAGAGGTTGTGTGACTTGTGTTGTATAGCCAGATTAGGGAGTTCATATGGAGTGAAGTACCTTATATATCAGATATTTGCTAGGTAGCATAAATCCAGGATTCCCATAGAAACTGCATGTCTTGGTATCGAGACAATTGTCCCTGTTTGAGATAACGGATCACCACAGTTTTATGCTGGTATAGTGTGGCAATTTGTATATGACCGGTTTGGCTCTTGTGAAAGGTGGCACCGTCACTCAATATGGCCCCACTGAAAGCCACACCAGCCTTGGACCCGCTGACTGGATATACTAGAGGGACTTTATAGTGGTATTGCTGCAAAAGTTCAAACTGCTCCAAGCCTCTGAGTTTTTGGTGTCCACGTTGGCTAGTACCCCCTCACTATAACTTGATCACCTGTAAAAAAAGAAATGAAAGTTCTTTTTTCCACGAGGAACAGAAAGTATGTTCAACCCTCCATCTGCAGACTGCATGCGTTAGCTTCCTCTTGTGTAGCAGGGCGGTGTAAGAAGTAGATTGGTTCAGGTATTTGTTCTCAGGCATACACCTGCAGAGTGCGTTCCGTTCTCTGGGGGAGCGTATGGTTGGTCGGACCTTTGGTGCAGCAAAGACACGTAAAAAGTATGTCTCCAGGTTAGTTTAAGTACTTGCATTCAGAAGCCCCTTGACATACCAAATTAGCCTCACTGAAGGGCCGCGGCGTAGGTCAGACAGACACTGAGGCACAAGGAACGGTGTATAGTAGCTTCCCCCACTGCCACTGTAGGTGTGTCAATAGTCCAAGCTCCGTTCAGGCATCTACTCTCAGGGGCACACCGGCCAGGAAATTCCAATAGCCTGGATAGCCGTAGTGTGAGTTAGCTGATTGGTTACTCATGGAACAGTCCAGCCTCTATCAGCTCCAAATACGAGGTATATAGGATGTCGGGGCAACGGCCACACGCTCCGCTGACAATATGCCTATAGCCACAATCGCCAGATCAAGGTATTAGCTGTCTCTGTTTGAAATAAACGAGTAGCTGGACTCACGCTCCTTATTGCCGACCTTCTACTCCAACAGGCGCTCCCGAATCAGGCCAGAATCACCTGTTGTTAGCGGTCTTCATGTACACACCACAGATCGACCGTGAGTTGGGATATTAACATCAAGGTGCTATAGCAACATAGCATATTATCGCCACTTGGAGACTTCCACCCCGAGATCCTAAGATCTTGTACCAGCCTATAAGCGTAATAGGACAAGGTACCCTTCAGTGTGCCGGAGAGTAGTTTAATTTTCCCATTCAGGGAGAGGTGAAGTCTCAGGCAGCCACCTGCATGCTACCTGTTGGCTCCACCCACCAGCCGGAAGTCAGGTTCTGGTGTTACAGTATTTTATACCCCAATTCAAAAGGGAGTGGCCTTTCAAATGCCACTCAAAAGGCCATTGAGAGTATCTTTAGTTCAGAGAGAAAGGTGTACCTGGGGGAAGGGATTTTAATAACAGCTAGGTGAATATTCCAGTGATAAAATGTCACCACAGCATGCATAATGAGGGATCCTCCATATTTATTATACATTTAACCTGAGAACATTTTACTGATTTTTATCATATTAGTTCCCAACAGTTATTAAAATAAATTCATGAGGTGTCACCCCTTCTGAGTGCATATCTTATCACTAGGCGTATACCATTGCCCAAGCATGTAAATAGTCATAGAACATAAATATGTTTAATAAACATTAAATGTTCATTTCCATGGTTTTCGATCCATTATTTAGTTAACGTTCCCCTTATGTGCAAATGATAGCATACACATTGTTGTAATCAATATATATACATGTCATTTTTCGTCTATTGAGGACTTAAATGTTGAAATCCAAGGACTATTATTTGCAATGAGCGTCATTTAAAGGTATACCCAAAAGTTATTATACTCATTCATACCAGATGGCATGACAGAATTAAGTCTGAATATCCACCTTGTTTCCTTCTTTAATAAAGCCTGTTCAGTATCCCCGTCTCTGATCCCGGGTTTAATGGACTCTAGGCCCCAGCATTTGAATCCCTGAGTTTTTCCATTATGTTTATGGAGAAAGTGTTTTGCTACACTTGTAATTTTTCTACCATTTTCCACATCACGTTCTGCCAACCTAATGTTACTGAGATGCTCGGTCATCCTGGTACCCAAGCTTCTGGTAGTCATGCCAACATAAATCTGATTACATTCACAGGATAGACAGTAAACCACATTAGTGCTTTGGCAGTTAATGTGATTCTTAATGAACCATTTTTTATTGAATCTATCAACCATGAATTTCTTCTTTTGCATGTAAACACATACACTGCAATGTCCACAAGCTTTTGACCCCTATAAAAGGGGTTTTGTGAGCATTTCTATTGAAGTGACTAGTTGTAAGACAGTCTCTGAGATTGTTTGCACGTCTATAGGTAAACAAAGGTTTTTATGGAATGATGGTTTGTAATACCTCGTCACTTCCTAGGACATGCCAATGTTTATTCATTATGTTTGAAATTGCATGACTGTGGCTGGTGTATGTGGTACGTTTGGGCTTTAAAAGTTCCATTCTGTCCTTGTGTAGTGCTTTTGCCAACGATTTTTTAGTGTACCCTCTCTGTAGTAACCTTTCTTTTAGGTCCTGTGCAGCTAATTTGAATGATTCTATACTAGAACAGTTTTGGCGAATCCTTAAATATTCACCTATTGGTAAGCTACGTATGGTGTTTGGGTGATGAAAACTATCTGCTCTTAGGATATAGTTTGTTGATGTTGGTTTCCTGTATGTATTAGTTATGAGATGTTCATCAACTATCATAATAGTGAGATCAAGAAATTCCATCTTTGATATATCGCTTACCATCGTGAGATATAAGAAAGAAGCAAATTAAGAGACAATGGAACATTGGCATGTTCAATTTTTATGTAGAGAACAAAGTCATACCAAGAGGCTTACGCCTCAAAATGTTTCCTACTTTTCAGAATTCGAAATCAGAACGTAAACTTTTGTGGGAAGAAGCACTAACTGATTGTTCTCTTAAATTAATTGAGTATCTTATAGACCATGAGAAAAAAAATTTACAAGAAATAAATGATCAGGTCAATAAAATAAGTGAGGAACTTAAACCTCATGAAACTAAGGAGGATTTTCAAAAATCCTATACAAAAATTAAGGGTGAAGTAGAACGTTTTGCTAAGTATATATCTGACAAGAAAGAGAAAAAATTGACAGGGATGTCAATGACTACGCAAACAACAGACTTTATGTATGGAACCAAAGTAAACAGGGGGGGTAGTGACTCTGAAATGTCAGCTAGAGATGGCGAAACAGACCCTGACCTCTCTGATGAGGAAATAAGACCAAAATCAATTTTACGTAATAAAATAACTCCACATGAGAATGTTGAATCTGTCCCTTTAGGAGAAAAACCCGTAGAGGCAAGGGTAAAAGGGCCAAGAACCAGAAAACAAGTGAAATTCCACTCCAAAGCACAGAACAAGATAGTCAAATCAAGCAGCCAGAATTAAATGTCATCAATTTGACCGATAAGACATTAACGAGCACACACATTTCTGTCTTCAAAAATTGTCTCACTTTTGTACCCACACCAATATTTGATAGATTTGAAATCATTAAAGATGTCCATTTATTTACAAGAAAAGTTTTGCTGAAAAAGTATTTTGCCAATAATCCAAGTAATGACTCACTAGATAAGGCAGACATGTCTGTCATTAGTGACCTTATTAGCTTAATGGAGAATAATGATGATGTTAATTTACAGATGACACAGGGGAATACTAATTAGAGAGATATACTGAGAACAAAGTCACGGTTTGTCCCATCTAGTAGCATCTCACACAATTCTGCCTCTTTTCTTGACCTGGTGTGTCAGGATATACTCAACCTACCTGATTTGGTGGAACCAAATGACCAAAATTTGACTGCTGAAGAGAAACAAGCACTCAAAGAACTTACACAATGGGCAGACACCCAGATCAAGTTAAGTGACAAAGGGGGCAATATTGTGTTATGGCCTACCTCAATGTATTTGGAGGAAGCCAAGAGACAACTGGGCTATAAAAAGAATTATGCTAATCTCTTTAGCAACCCCACTGAGTGTTTTCTGAAACAATATAATAATATCATCTGCACTGTCTCTGGGCATCATTGATAATGCTGAATTTAAATTTCTTGAGGTTAAACAACCAAAGATAGCAACGTTATACCTATTACCCAAGATCCACAAAAACACGGTATGCCCTCCTGGACGACCAATAGTCTCGGGTATAGGATCATTGACAGAGAAAGCCAGTAAATACATTGATGCCATATTACGCTATATGGTTGAATCATTGCCCTCATACACAAGAGACACAATGCATGTGCTGAAAACACGGTATGCCCTCCTGGACGACCAATAGTCTCGGGTATAGGATCATTGACAGAGAAAGCCAGTAAATACATTGATGCCAGATTACGCTATATGGTTGAATCATTGCCCTCATACACAAGAGACACAATGCATGTGCTGAATAAAATCGAGAATATCGCTATAACACCAAATTCCATCCTTGTGACCTGTGACGTAGAATCTCTCTACACAAGTATAGATACCACATGGGGGTGTAAAGCGGTCTCATATTATCTGTCCAAGAACGAGTCAATATCTAATGAGAACAAAGAATTCATAATAGAATTACTAGAATAAATTTTGAGACATAATTATTTCACTTTTGATGACAGATTTTATTTGCAGACATGCGGAACGGCGATGGGGACATCTTGTGCCCCGACTTACGCCAATATATACCTGGGCTGGTGGGAAGAAACTGTAGTGTTTCATGAATCGATGAATAAGTTCCCACCATTCGTTTCCTACTGGTCCAGGTATATTGATGACATCTTCTTTGTGTGGGAGGGGTCCAATGAGTTATTACTAGAATTTGTATCGGTACTTAATAAAAATCCTTTAGGACTATATCTCACAATGGTAAGCGATATATCAAAGGTGGAATTTCTTGATCTCACTATTATGATAGTTGATAAACATCTCATAACTAATACATACAGGAAACCAACATCAACAAACAATATCCTAAGAGCAGATCGTTTTCATCACCCAAACACCATACGTAGCTTACCAATAGGTGAATATTTAAGGATTCGCCGAAACTGTTCTAGTATAGAATCATTCAAATTAGCTGCACAGGACCTAAAAGAAAGGTTACTACAGAGAGGGTACACTAAAAAATCGTTGGCAAGAGCTAACAATAAAGCACTACACAAGGACAGAATGGAACTTTTAAAGCCCAAAAGTACCAAACTCTCTGACCCATTAAGGTTTATATCCACATACACCAGCCACAGTCATGCAATTTCAAACATAATGAATAAACATTGGCATGTCCTAGGAAGTGACAAGATATTACAAACCATCATTCCTGAAAAACCTTTGTTTACCTATAGACGTGCGAACAATCTCTTACAACTAGTCACTTAAATTGAAATGCTCACAAAACCCCCTTATTTAAAGGGACAGTCTACACCAGAATTTTTTATTGTTTTAAAAGATAGATAATCCCTTTATTACCCATTTCCCAGTTTTGCATAACCAACACAGTTATATTAATATACTTTTAACCTCCGTGATTATCTTGTATCTAAGCCTCTGCAAACTGCCCCTTTTTTCAGTTCTTTTGACAGACTTGCAGTCTAGCCAATCAGTGCCTGCTCCCAGATAACTTCTCGTGCACGAGCACAGTGTTATCTATATGAAATACGTGAGCTAACACCCTCTAGTGGGGAAAAACTGTTAAAATGCAATCTGAAAGAGGTGGGCTTCAAGGATCTAAGAAATTAGCATATGAACCTCCTAGGTTAAGCTTTCAACTAAGAATACCAAGAGAACAAAGCAAAATTGGTGATAAAAGTAAATTGGAAAATTGTTTAAAATTACATGCTCTATCTGAATCATGAAAGTTTATTTTGGCCTAGACTGTCCCTTTAAGGGGTTAATAGCTTGTGGACATTGCAGTGTATGTGTTTACATGCAAAAGAAGAAATTCATGGTTGATAGATTCAATAAAAAATGGTTCATTAAGAATCACATTAACTGCCAAAGCACTAATGTGGTTTACTGTCTATCCTGTGAATGTAATCAGATTTATGTTGGCATGACTACCAGAAGCTTGGGTACCAGGATGACCGAGCATCTCAGTAACATTAGGTTGGCAGAACGTGATGTGGAAAATGGTAGAAAAACTACAAGTGTAGCAAAACACTTTCTCCATAAACATAATGGAAAAACTCAGGGCTTCAAATGCTGGGGCCTAGAGTCCATTAAACCCGGGATCAGAGGCGGGGATACTGAACAGGCTTTATTAACCCCTTAACGACCGAGGACGTGCAGGGTACGTCCTCAAAAAAAAGGCAGTTAATGCCTGAGAACGTACCCTGCACGTCCTCGGTGTGGAAAGCAGCTGGAAGCGATCCTGCTCGCTTCCAGCTGCTTTCCGGTTATTGCAGTGATGCCTCGATATGGAGGCATCCTGCAATAACCCCCCTTGGCCATCCGATGCAGAGAGAGCCACTCTGTGGCCCTCTCTGCACCGGACATCGGTGGCCGGTATCGTTGGTGGGTGGGAGCAAGTCTGGGAGGCGGGTGGGCGGCCATCGATGTGCCCAGTGGAGTGGAGGGGGGCGGGATCGGGGGCGGGAGGGGCGGGAGCGCGCACGGGAGCGCGCGCGTGCACGGGGGGCGGCGGGCGGGCGCGTGCACGGGGCGGGAGCGAACCGCTACACTACAGAAAAATCAAGTTTAAAAAGTACTTGAATTAACTTTTTGAAAGTGTAAATAACAGCTAATTGATGTGGAAGGGGTGGGGGGTTGATCTTGGGGGGGGGGGGGGGGGAAGCTACACTGCAGAAAAGGGTTTTTATTTTAAAAAAAAGGCACATTATTCACTAAACTGGGTACTGGCAGACAGCTGCCAGTACCCAAGATGGCGCCCATTAAGGCAGAGGGGGAGGGTTAGAGAGCTCTTTGGTGGGGGATCAGTAAGGCTGGGGGCTAAGGGGGGATCCTACACAGCAGCATATGTAAATATGCTAAAAAAAAAAAAAAAAAAACAAATATAGCTTTTATTTTAGTACTGGCAGAGTTTCTGCCAGTACTTAAGATGGCGGGGACAATTGGGGGGTGGGGGAGGGAAGAGAGCTGTTTGGGAGAGATCAGGGGGTCTCATGTTTCAGGTGGGAGGCTGAGCTCTACACTAAAGCTAAAATTAACCCTGCAAGCTCCCTACAAGCTACATAATTAACCCCTTCACTGCTAGCCATAATACACGTGTGAAATGCAGCGGCATTTGGCGGCCTTCTAATTACCAAAAAGCAACGCCAAAGCCATATATGTCTGCTATTTCTGAACAAAGGGGATCCCAGAGAAGCATTTACAACCATTTGTGCCATAATTGCACAAGCTGTTTGTAAATGATTTCAGTGAGAAACCTAAAATTGTGAAAAATTTAATGTTTTTTTTAATTTGATCGCATTTGGCGGTGAAATGGTGGCATGAAATATACCAAAATGGGCCTAGATCAATACTTGGGGTTGTCTACTACACTACACTAAATCTAAAATTAACCCTAGAAGCTCCCTACATGCTCCATAATTAACCCCTTCACTGCTGGGCATAATATACGTGTAGTGCGCAGTGGCATTTAGCAGCCTTCTAATTACTAAAAAGCAACGCCAAAGCCATATATGTCTGCTATTTCTGAACAAAGGGGATCCCAGAGAAGAATTTACAACCATTTAAGCCATAATTGCACAAGCTGTTTGTAAATAATTTCAGTGAGAAACCAAAAGTTTGTGAAAAAATTTGTAAAAAAGTGAACGATTTTTTGTATTTAATCGCATTTGGCGGTGAAATGGTGGCATGAAATATACCAAAATGTGCCTAGATCAATACTTTGGGATGTCTACTAAAAAAAATTATATACATGTCAATGGATATTCAGAGATTCCTGAAAGATATTAGTGTTCTAATGTAACTAGCGCTAATTTTGAAAAATAATGGTTTGGAAATAGCAAAGTGCAACTTGTATTTATGGCCCTATAACTTACAAAAAAAGCAAAGAAGATGTAAACATTGGGTATTTCTAAACTCAGGACAAAATTTAGAAACTATTTAGCACGGGTGTTTTTTGGTGGTTGTAGATGTGTAACAGATTTTGGGGGTCAAAGTTAGAAAAAGTGTGTTTTTTTCAATTTTTTCCTCATATTTTATAAATTTTTTTATAGTAAATTATAAGATATGATGAAAATAATGGTATCTTTAGAAAGTCCATTTAATGGCGAGAAAAACGGTATATAATATGTGTGGGTACAGTAAATGAGTAAGATGAAAATTACAGCTAAACACAAACACCGCAAAAATGTAAAAATAGCCTTGGTCCCAAACGGACAGAAAATGGAAAAGTGCTGTGGTCATTAAGGGGTTAAAGAAGGAAACAAGGTGGATATTCAGACATAATTCTGTCATGCCATCTGGTATGAATGAGTATAATAACTTTTGGGTATACCTTTAAATGACGCTCATTGCAAATAATAGTCCTTGAATTTCAACATTTAAGTCCCCAATAGACGAAGAATGACATGTATATATATTGATTACAACAATGTGTATACTATCATTCGCACATAAGGGGAACGTTAACTAAATAATGGATCGAAAACCATGGAAATGAACATTTAATGTTTATTAAACATATTTATGTTCTATGACTATTTACATGCTTGGGCAATGGTATACGCCTAGTGATAAGATATGCACTCAGAAGGGGTGACACCTCATGAATTTATTTTAATAACTGTTGGGAACTAATATGATAAAAATAGGTAAAATGTTCTCAGGTTAAATGTATAATAAATATGGAGGATCCCTCATTATGCATGCATAGACAAACTATTCATACCATCTGATGCCTTATTTTGGGTACAAATACAAGGTATGATGTCCAGCATGCATAATTTACAATATTCTGCAAAGTGCATATCGTTATCACATAGATAGAACTGAACACAATAATTTCCTTCAAAATTTCCTTATGAAGTTACTTATCATTCTCCATTCCAATACAGACTTACAATGTCCACATCTCATACCAAATATCTGGGACCTAGCGATCGATCATTGTGATTTGAACGCAACAAACACTGTTCATAACTATATTAAATGTGCGGCCGTGTACTGAACTTATGTAGATACGAATTAAAATAGGACCTTATAAGGGGAGCATCAGCTACAACATTAGGAATCTCCATATTGAATACGCTGAGATCAAGATGATAACTATCTAAGGTAGTAACTAAGTACTCCCGAGGTCCCCTGTAGAATTCAGGGACTTCGTCTCCTCGGCAAGAATCGGAACTCCGCCCCCCACCGCAGCCACTCCCATTCTCCTCCCATCTCATACATTTCCATATCCCGTCTTGAAAGCTCAGTCTCCATGCTCGTGCATGAGAAACATCTCCTCCCCCACCGCTATCGGCACAGCTTCTTCTGCTGATGTAATGCAGCTTGTCACACGCTCCCTGCTCCCTTCTATATTTCATTAGACAGCTCGAATACCAATTGCTCTTCCAAAATACCACAATACATATTCTGCTGCATTTTGTTTATGTGTTTAAAGAAACAGTTTGTAAAATCATCCAATAAAGATTATTAACAATAATGTGCATGGTTCTTTACTACTTTTGTTCTCTGGAAATCCTTTGTTGAAAATACTTTTTTCAAATACCACAATACATATTCTGCTGAATTTTTTTTTATTGTTTAAAGAAACAGTTTGTAAAATCATCCAATAAATATTATTAACAATAATGTGCATGGTTCTTTACTACTTTTGTTCCTTTTATATCCTTTGTTGAAAAGACTTTTCTCAAATAACACAATACAAATTCTGCTGCCATTCTTTTATTGTTTAAAGAAACAGTTTGTAAAATCATCCAATAAAGATTATTAACAATAATGTGCATGGTTCTTTACTACTTTTGTTTTCTGGAAATCTTTTGTTGAAAAGACTTTTCTCAAATACCACAATACATATTCTGCTGCAATGTTTTTTATTGTTTAAAGAAACAGTTTGTAAAATCATCCAATAAAGATTATTAACAAAAATGTGCATGGTTCTTTACCACTTTTGTTCTCTTGATATCCTTTGTTTAAAAGACTTTTCTCAAATACCTTAATACCTATTCTGCTGCAATTTTTTTTTTATTGTTTAAAGAAACAGTTTGTAAAACCATCCAATAAAGATTATTAACAATAATGTGCAGGGTTCTTTACCACTTTTGTTCTCTGGAAATCCTATGTTGAAAATACTTTTCTCAAATACCACAATACATATTCTGCTGACATTTTTTTCTTTATTGTTTAAAGAAACAGTTTGTAAAATCATCCAATAAAGATTATTAACAATAATGTGCATGGTTCTTTACCACTTTTGTTCCCTGGAAATCCTTTGTTGAAAATACTTTTCTCAAATACTACAATACATATTCTGCTGACATTTTTTTCTTTATTGTTTAAAGAAACAGTTTGTAAAATCATACAATAAAGATTATTAACAATAATGTGCATGGTTCTTTACCACTTTTGTTCTATTGATATCCTTTGTTGAAAAGACTTTTCTCAAATACCACAATACCTATTCTGCTGCAATGTTTTTTATTGTTTAAAGAAACAGTTTGTAAAATCATCAAATAAAGATTATTTACAATAAGGTGCATGGTTCTTTACCACTTTTGTTCTCTTGATATCCTTTGTTGAAAATACTTTTTTCAAATACCCCAATACATATTCTGCTGAATTTTTTTTATTGTTTAAAGAAACAGTTTGTAAAATCATCCAATAAAGATTATTAACAATAATGTGCATGGTTCTTTACCACTTTTGTTCTCTGGAAATTCTTTGTTGAAAATACTTTTCTCAAATACCAAAATACATATTCTGCTGCCATTTTTTATTGTTTAAAGAAACATTTTGTAAAATCATCCAATAAAGATTATTAACAATAATGTGCATGGTTCTTTACTACTTTTGTTCTCTTGATATCCTTTGTTGAAAAGACTTTTCTCAAATAACACAATACATATTCTGCTGCCATTTTTTTTATTGTTTAAAGAAACATTTTGTAAAATCATCCAATAAAGATTATTAACAATAATGTGCATGGTTCTTTACCACTTTTGTTCTCTGGAAATCCTTTGTTGAAAAAACTTAATTTAAATAATACAATACATATTCTGCTGCAATTTTTTTTATTGTTTAAAGAAACAGTTTGTAAAATCATCCAATAAAGATTATTAACAATAATGTGCATGGTTCTTTACTACTTTTGTTCTCTGGAAATCCTTTGTTGAAAAGACTTTTCTCAAATACCACAATACATATTCTGCTGCAATGTTTTTTATTGTTTAAAGAAACAGTTTGTAAAATCATCCAATAAAGATTATTAACAATAATGTGCAGGGTTCTTTACTACTTTTATTCTCTAGAAATCCTTTGTTGAAAATACTTTTCTCAAATACTACAATACATATTCTGCTGACATTTTTTTCTTTATTGTTTAAAGAAACAGTTTGTAAAATCATCCAATAAAGATTATTAACAATAATGTGCAGGGTTCTTTACTACTTTTGTTCTCTGCAAATCCTTTGTTGAAAAGACTTTTCTCAAATACCACAATACATATTCTGCTGCAATGTTTTTTATTGTTTAAAGAAACAGTTTGTAAAATCATCCAATAAAGATTATTAACAATAATGTGCATGGTTCTTTATTACTTTGTTCTCTGGAAATCCTTTGTTGAAAATACTTTTCTCAAATACTACAATACATATTCTGCTGACATTTTTTTCTTTATTGTTTAAAGAAACAGTTTGTAAAATCATACAATAAAGATTATAAACAATAATGTGCATGATTCTTTACTACTTTTGTTCTCTGGAAATCCTTTTTTAAAAAGACTTCTCAAATACTTCAATACATATTCTGCTGAAAATGTTTTCTTTATTGTTTAAAGAAACAGTTTGTAAAATCATCAAGTAAAGATTATTAACAATAATGTGCATGGTTCTTTACCCCTTTTGTTCTCTGGAAATCCTTTGTTGAAAATACTTAATTTAAATACTACAATACATATTCTGCTGCCATTTTTTTATTGTTTAAAGAAACAGTTTGTAAAATCATCCAATAAAGATTATTAACAATAATGTGCATGGTTCTTTACTACTTTTGTTCTCTGGAAATCCTTTGTTGAAAATACTTTTTTCAAATACCACAATACATATTCTGCTGAATTTTTTTTTATTGTTTAAAGAAACAGTTTGTAAAATCATCCAATAAATATTATTAACAATAATGTGCATGGTTCTTTACTACTTTTGTTCCTTTTATATCCTTTGTTGAAAAGACTTTTCTCAAATAACACAATACAAATTCTGCTGCCATTCTTTTATTGTTTAAAGAAACAGTTTGTAAAATCATCCAATAAAGATTATTAACAATAATGTGCATGGTTCTTTACTACTTTTGTTTTCTGGAAATCTTTTGTTGAAAAGACTTTTCTCAAATACCACAATACATATTCTGCTGCAATGTTTTTTATTGTTTAAAGAAACAGTTTGTAAAATCATCCAATAAAGATTATTAACAAAAATGTGCATGGTTCTTTACCACTTTTGTTCTCTTGATATCCTTTGTTTAAAAGACTTTTCTCAAATACCTTAATACCTATTCTGCTGCAATTTTTTTTTTATTGTTTAAAGAAACAGTTTGTAAAATGATCCAATAAAGATTATTAACAATAATGTGCAGGGTTCTTTACCACTTTTGTTCTCTGGAAATCCTATGTTGAAAATACTTTTCTCAAATACTACAATACATATTCTGCTGACATTTTTTTCTTTATTGTTTAAAGAAACAGTTTGTAAAATCATCCAATAAAGATTATTAACAATAATGTGCATGGTTCTTTACTACTTTTGTTCCCTGGAAATCCTTTGTTGAAAATACTTTTCTCAAATACTACAATACATATTCTGCTGACATTTTTTTCTTTATTGTTTAAAGAAACAGTTTGTAAAATCATACAATAAAGATTATTAACAATAATGTGCATGGTTCTTTACCACTTTTGTTCTATTGATATCCTTTGTTGAAAAGACTTTTCTCAAATACCACAATACCTATTCTGCTGCAATGTTTTTTATTGTTTAAAGAAACAGTTTGTAAAATCATCAAATAAAGATTATTTACAATAAGGTGCATGGTTCTTTACCACTTTTGTTCTCTTGATATCCTTTGTTGAAAATACTTTTTTCAAATACCCCAATACATATTCTGCTGAATTTTTTTTATTGTTTAAAGAAACAGTTTGTAAAATCATCCAATAAAGATTATTAACAATAATGTGCATGGTTCTTTACCACTTTTGTTCTCTGGAAATTCTTTGTTGAAAATACTTTTCTCAAATACCAAAATACATATTCTGCTGCCATTTTTTTTATTGTTTAAAGAAACATTTTGTAAAATCATCCAATAAAGATTATTAACAATAATGTGCATGGTTCTTTACTACTTTTGTTCTCTTGATATCCTTTGTTGAAAAGACTTTTCTCAAATAACACAATACATATTCTGCTGCCATTTTTTTTATTGTTTAAAGAAACATTTTGTAAAATCATCCAATAAAGATTATTAACAATAATGTGCATGGTTCTTTACCACTTTTGTTCTCTGGAAATCCTTTGTTGAAAAAACTTAATTTAAATAATACAATACATATTCTGCTGCAATTTTTTTTATTGTTTAAAGAAACAGTTTGTAAAATCATCCAATAAAGATTATTAACAATAATGTGCATGGTTCTTTACTACTTTTGTTCTCTGTAAATCCTTTGTTGAAAAGACTTTTCTCAAATACCACAATACATATTCTGCTGCAATGTTTTTTATTGTTTAAAGAAACAGTTTGTAAAATCATCCAATAAAGATTATTAACAATAATGTGCAGGGTTCTTTACTACTTTTATTCTCTAGAAATCCTTTGTTGAAAATACTTTTCTCAAATACTACAATACATATTCTGCTGACATTTTTTTCTTTATTGTTTAAAGAAACAGTTTGTAAAATCATCCAATAAAGATTATTAACAATAATGTGCAGGGTTCTTTACTACTTTTGTTCTCTGCAAATCCTTTGTTGAAAAGACTTTTCTCAAATACCACAATACATATTCTGCTGCAATGTTTTTTATTGTTTAAAGAAACAGTTTGTAAAATCATCCAATAAAGATTATTAACAATAATGTGCATGGTTCTTTATTACTTTGTTCTCTGGAAATCCTTTGTTGAAAATACTTTTCTCAAATACTACAATACATATTCTGCTGACATTTTTTTCTTTATTGTTTAAAGAAACAGTTTGTAAAATCATACAATAAAGATTATAAACAATAATGTGCATGATTCTTTACTACTTTTGTTCTCTGGAAATCCTTTTTTAAAAAGACTTCTCAAATACTTCAATACATATTCTGCTGAAAATGTTTTCTTTATTGTTTAAAGAAACAGTTTGTAAAATCATCAAGTAAAGATTATTAACAATAATGTGCATGGTTCTTTACCCCTTTTGTTCTCTGGAAATCCTTTGTTGAAAATACTTAATTTAAATACTACAATACATATTATGCTGCAATTTTTTTTATTGTTTAAAGAAACAGTTTGTAAAATCATCCAATAAAGATTATTAACAATAATGTGCATGGTTCTTTACTACTTTGTTCTCTGGAAATCCTTTGTTGAAAATACTTAATTTAAATACCACAATACATATTCTGCTGCAATGTTTTTCTTTATTGTTTAAAGAAACAGTTTGTAAAATCATCCAATAATGTGCATGGTTCTTTAATAATTTTGTTCTTTGGATATCCTTTGTTGAAAGCGTTTATTGAAATACTGAAATACATATTCTGCTGAAATTTTTTTTTTTTAATGTTTAAAGAAACAGTTTGTAATATCATCCAATAAAGATTAATAATAATAATAATGTGCATGGTTCTTTAATACTTTTGTTCTCTGGATATCCTTTGTTGAAAAGTCTTTTTAAAAATACTCAAATACATATTCTGCTGCAATTGGTTTTTTTAATGTTTAAAGAAACATTTTTTAATATCATCCAATAATGTGCATGGTTCTTTACTACTTTTGTTCTCTGGATATCCTTTGTTGAAAAGACTTTATTGAAATACAAGGAAGCAGAGATCTGAGCACTCGGGAGCAAGGTAAAATCCAAAAATCTTTATTTAAACAAAGGTAAAAGCTGCATCAAGGTGCAGGTAAGCAGGAGTAGCAGTCCTGACGCGTTTCGCGCCCCCTAGTGGCGCTTAGTCATAGGAACTAATGCTGAACATATCTGTAGTGTACTTAAAGGGATGACTGTCCAATCACTGGCCAGAAATGGCTGCAACCGGACTTCACCCTAAAAGGAACACTGACAGCATGTTAAAAAATGTTAAAATCAATAAATGTAATAAAACTGAAGGTACAAATAATCTTAATATGCATACTAACAGGCTGTTATGAATGGAAACATTTAAGACATAATTGTATATGTCTGTATGTATGTATAACTAGTTATTTTTCTAAACAATGTTAAAGAAAATGCCTAATGGACAATATACTGAACAAATCCATGGCTGGAAATTAAACCTAGGACGATATATTCAAATATTATTAGCAAACATAAAGGCATAGTAACAATGTTAAGACTATACAAGTATGTGATTAGTCCGTATAAGGAATTAAGTGATATTTGGAAATGAGAGGTGTTATTTTACAGACAAATAATTTGTAAGTGTGCTATTCGCATTATTAAAGGTCAACAATCGGGGTGGGGAGAACATTAATAGCAAAAGAGAAATGCTTGTGCACAATTAATAAATATTAATAACAATTATATATTTTAAATTCAATTAAAGAGTGCATATTTGAGCATTAATCTATAAAATAAGAAATATCCCATTCCAGATTGATACCCTTGGGGTGTCTGGTTTCTAATTTTAGAATCCAGAATAACTCCCTTTTTGTAAGGAGTTTATGTCTGTCCCCTCCTCTGGTAGGTTTGTGAACAACTTCAATGATTTGCGCTCCGAAATTAGGGACACCAGTTAGGTGCAAGCCATTGAAGTGTTTGGCAATTGCTGAGTTTTTATTAAAATTCTCAACATCTCTCAAGTGTTCCCTAACCCTGTCTCGGAACTCACGTGAGGTTTGGCCTACGTATTGATGTTGGCAGATATTACAGTTGAGTACATATACTACCCACTTGGTTCTACAGGTAGCATAGAAGTTGATTTCAAAAGTTTTCAACGTGCTATTGGAATGAAAATTGTTGCCTACAATGATTGACTTGCAGGCTTTGCAGTTGAAGTTATGACATCTGAAATTTCCCCTTCTGCTACCATGTAGCCAAGTGGGGGAGGACAAATTAGAGCTTTGTATCATGCTAGGTGCCAATTTAGAACCCAGAGTTTTTGGCTTTCTTGAAACGAATTTGAAGTTTGTCACTGAATTGGATATTAAGGGATCATTCTTAAGTAGTGGAATGTGTTTCTTTAGGATGTTTACTATTTCATTATACTGGTTGGAAAATGGGGTACTAAACACTATTGAATGTTCTGAAAAAGATTTATATGATTTTATATGATTTTACAGGGTTAGAAGTACAATCCATTTTCGCATCTTCCTGTGCTTTTTCTAATAAATTTGAGTTATAACCTCTGGCTAACAATCTCTTTTTTAAGTCATTAGATTGATTAAGATAAATCTCATCATTATTAGTGTTTCTTTTAAGTCTTAAAAATTGACTCTTTGGGATTGATTTAAGGAGATGGGGAGGATGGGCTGATTGGGCATGTAGAATGGTATTACCAGCAGTTGGTTTTCTGTAAGTACTCGATATAATGGTTCCATCATCTTCCACTCCTTTTAATTTCAAATCCAAAAAGTTGACTGTGTAGGAGTTGGATTCACCAGTAAATTTTAAATGATTAGCATTGGTATTCAAATATTCCAAAAAATAGGCAATAGAAAAGCCCCCATGATCCCTATCCTCAATTATAAAGATCATGTCATCAATAAATCTATTATAAAAAACAGTATCATGTATAAATGGATTTTGATATGAATAGATATGTTGGAGTTCCCACCAACCCACATATAAATTGGCATATGAGGGGGCGAATTTTGCCCCCATTGCCGTTCCACATAATTGAAGAAAAAACTCTTTGTCAAAAATAAAATAGTTGTGGGTTAGTAGGAACTCCAAACAATCACAAATGAAAATTTTCTCTTCCTGTTTGTAGGCAGTATCCCTATCCATAAACCATTTTATGGCTCTGACTCCCTGATCATGGGGAATGCATGAATATAATGACTCAATGTCTATGACCACCCAATTGTAGTCTTTCTTCCATTTTATGTTTTTTAAGTTATCCAATAGGTTACTGGAATCCCTGAGGTAACTGTGTAAGTTCACTACTAGTGGCTGAAGAATACAGTCTAGCCACTCAGACATAGGCTCCAAAAGGGAGCCTATGCCTGAGACTATAGGCCTACCAGGAGGAGAGAGAGTGTCCTTGTGTATTTTGGGGACATGGTGGAAGATGGGTATGACCGGGGACTTGGGAATTAGAAGTTCAATATCCTTTCTTTGAAGTATTCCCAAGGCCAAGCCATCCTCCAACAGGTCCCCAAGTTTACTCTTAAAGATATTGGTTGGGTCTGAAGGCAATTTACGATAGATGGATGTATTCGTAAGTTGCCTATTAGCTTCTGATAGGTAAGCCCTCTTGTTCATAAGAACAATAGCGCCACCTTTGTCTGCATTTCTCAAGACCAGATTTTTGTTAAGTTGTAGTTTTTTTAGGGCAATGGATTCTTTATGGGTTAAATTAGTGTGATGATGTTTTTTATTATTAATTTTATTAGCCAATTCCAGCAGGTCTCTTTCAACACTTTGTTGAAAGGCATTGATATAAGGCCCTCTAACTTGTATGGGATAAAAATCCCTATTTTTTGTTATAGGAGGAGTTATAGAGTGCATTCCGAGACCATTGAATTGATCCCCACTGCAAGATAAGTCTCTCATAACCTCCAAGGTGCAACAGTCCTTAAAGTCTTTCAATTGATGACACTGGCCGGAAGGGAAGTCATTGTCATGATTGGTAATAGCTTGGCAATTATCATCTGGGGATTTGTCAGAGAAGAATTTTTTGAGAGTCAAATTTATTTACATCCAGGATAGTGTCAAAAACTGAGAACTTATTGGAAGGAGCAAAACCTAGTCCTCTTTGCAATAGTGAGATTTCTTCATCAGTTAGTTGGTAATCAGAGAGATTGACAATATTCAGGTTGTTATCTCTTATTTCTTGTTCTTGCGTGTAGATTTTATTGAAATACTCCAATACATATCATGCTGCAATTTTTTTTTTATGTTTAAAGAAACAGTTTGCAATATCATCAAATAAAGATTAATAACAATTATGTGCATGGTTCTGTAATACTTTTGTTCTCTGGATATCCTTTGTTGAAAAGACTTTTCTCAAATACCACAATACATATTCTGCTGCAATGTTTTTTATTGTTTAAAGAAACATTTTGTAAAATCATCCAATAAAGATTATTAACAATAATGTGCATGGTTCTTTACTACTTTTGTTCTGTGGATATCCTTTGTTGAAAAAACTTTTTTGAAATACTCAAGTACACAAACAAATAGGTTGTAATATTCATCCAATAAAGGTTAATAACAATAATGTTCATGATTCTCAGCCTGGACCAACGATATTTATGGCAAATAAACTGATGCCAACCTTGCCACTTTATATATTTTACTGTTTCTAATTAAGTAAATATTTTAAAATGGTTGAAATCCTTTGGCCCACTGTTTTTAGTGTGGTTATATAGGGCGTGAGCCCCTTTATACAATCTACGTATTTTCACACTGTACTGTTCAAAATATTTCTATGGCAAAGCAACCATTTCAAAATATCAGTAACTTATTTAGAAAAGGTTAAATATGTGATTTGACAAGGTTGTCATCAGTTTGATTGTCATAAAAATAATTGGGCTAGGCTGAGAACATGTCTGTGACATAAAGGGGCTCACGCCCTGTATTTATCCACATAGAAATGAGTGTCTCAGAGGATTTTTACCCTTTTAAAATAGCACCTATTCTGAAAAGGTAAAATATAAGAAGTGGCAATGTTGTTACCATTGTCAATTTGCCATAAAGAGCGTTGGGCCAGGCTGACAAGATGTCTGTCCTATGATGTGTTCATGCCTTGTATATATCCACACATAAATGAATGGCCCACAGTATTTTAACCCTTTCAAATTACCAGTTGTTTATTCAAAAAAGGTAAAATATATGAGATGGCAAATTTGGCACAATTTTGTTTGCTCCAAAAAGCATTGGGCCATGCTAAAAAAACATGATTATCCTATGAAGGTCTTCAAGTCCTTGTATATATCCACACAAAATGTATTGGCCCAAAGGATTTAAATTTTTTTAAAATAACAGTTACTTATTCAGAAAAGGTAAAGTATGATCTGGCAAGGATGGCACCATATTGTTTTCCTTAAAAAGCATTCGGTCAGGCAGAAAATGTGTATTTTATAAATGGGGTTCAAGCCCTGTATATATCTACACATAAATTTGTGAACCAAAGAATGTTAATCCTTTTAAAATACCAATTACTTATTAATAAAAATTGTAAAAAATATGAAGTTTCAAGGTTGTCATCAATTGTTTTTCCATAAAGAGCATTGGGCCAGGCTGATAACGTGTCTATCCTATGATGTGTTCACGCCTTGTATATAGACACACATAAATGAGTGTTACAAAGGATTTTAACCATTTTTTAAATACCAATTACTTATTCATAAAGTGTAAAAGATATAAAGTCGCAAGGTTGGCAATAAAGTGTTTGCCATAAAGAGCGTTGTACAAGGCTGATAACATGTCTGTCCTATGAAGAGGCTCACGCCTTGTATATATCCACACATAAATGAGTGGCGCAAAGGATTTTCAAACTTTTATAATATCAGTTACTTATTCAAAACAATCGAAAATATGCCATGTTTGTTATCTGTTTATTGCAGTATACGCTGATTGTTTTTTGTATAATGTAATTTTCATTCGGTTTTTGGAAAGTGTATTATTTATTATGAAATAAAAAAGGATAGTAATTATAAACTGTAACACTTTAGCAATATATTTTTTTTATTCGATTATGCAATATATAATAAAAACAACTATTAGAGTATATTTATTAACCACTTAAGGATACGTGTTCGGTTTTAACAATGTTTTAATTACATAAAAGGTACGTTGCTGGTTTTTAAGCTTTTAAATAACTAATGCATAACATCACTTCTATTTTATATTTTTACAGCGGTAGCAAATAAATTCAGAATCTTTGTTGTTTGGCCTTTGTGTTTCTTCGATGCATAAACAATGGAACCAATAATTGCACATATCACATGCAACCTGAAAAAAAAAAGAAGAAAAAAATGTTACCTTTCATTTTGAAATATAATATTTTCATCATCAATTTCTGAATTCAATTGTCAATTCAAACATTTCCATTTAAAAAAATAAAGAACTTATACCACATGTACATTCTAAATAAATTATATATTCCTTGTGTAAATAGTGAGTATAAATTCAAAATTTTTCTTTGACCTTCTCTGCATCACACAATCCAAAAAGTTATTTTCAACAATTTTTTTTCACTCCGGCAATTTCAGTATTAATGTGCAATTATAATGAAAAAATTATAATAATGTTTACCCATTGTTCATCTCCATCCGCTTTATCAGAATTTTTACTTGCGCAAATGCGGCATAAATTATCTATATTTTCTGTTTAAAAAAATATAATCAATTTAAATACAATTCATGTTATGTAATTTTTAAACATTTTGTTTTTGGTAATACAATTAATCTTTAAAAGAAAAGGTAAAGTCTACTTGTTAAAAAAAAAATATTCAAAGTATAGTCAACATAATTTTGGTTATATAATTTACATAGCAAATACAATTTGTCAAGAATTGTATTATTTATTTATATTATCTCATTTAATAATTTATTTAGGTATCCAGATTATAGCATTAAAGGGACATGAAACCCAAAACATTTCTTTCCAGATTCAGATATAATTGTAAACAACTTTCCCATGTACTTCTATTATTTAATTTGCTTCCTTCTCTTGTTATTCTTTGCTGAAAAATGTATCTATAAAAGCTCAGGAGCAGCAAAGAACCTAGGGTCTAGCTGCTGATTGGTGACTGCATAAATATACTGATTGTCATTGGCTCACCCCATGTGTTCACCTAGAAACCAGTACTGCATTGCTGCTCCTTCAACAAATAAAACCAAGAGAATGAAAAAAATTAGATAATTGAAGTAAATTATAAAGTTGTGTAAAATTGTATGTTCTAACTGAATCATGAAATAAATTTTTTGGGTTTAGTATTCCTTTAAGGCCCTGTTAGCCTCAGCACCTCATTGCTGTTTGTTGATTTACTACATGCACATGTGTCTAACAGCACCCATGTGATGAGACTAACAGTTGATTATAACACTGTATATCCAAAAGATGAATAAAATGAGAGAATATAATGAAATTTATTTGTTGTTAAAATTGTATTCTCTATATTAATTATTATGATTTGTTTATGTTTTCCTGTTTTAAAAAATACTACAAATGGAAATTGAAATATCTTTCAGATTCTTTAAAAAAAGATGTAACTTAAATAATTTCACAATTCAACAACAATACTTTTTTTTTATATATATATCTATTACTTATTTCAGTTATCCAATTTCTACAAATTATTTGTGATATTTTAAAAGGCTAGTGCACTGTAAAATTGATTTCCCCTTAATGTATTTCCAATGATATGCTATATCAGCTGAGGAGTTTATAATGTACATAAAATAACATATTTTTGTCCAAAATTTCATTAAAACAATGTTTTTTTGTTTTTTTTTAAATATCAATTGGATAGCCACATTACGTTTGCGATTACTTCTAAATCTTCATGCTTCCATCCTGTTCTCTAAAGGACATTTAAAGGGTAACTAATCCATAATTTATTCTCTCATGATTCAAATAGAGCATGCAATTTTAACCAACTTTCTAATTTACTCCTATTATCAATTTTTATTCGTTCTCTTTCTATCTTTATTCTAAAAAGCATGAATGTCATGCATAGGAGACGGCCCATTTTTGGTTGAGAACCTGGGTTATGCTTGCTTATTGGTGAGTTAATGTCAGCCTCCAATAATCAAGCGCTAGCCATGGTGCTGAACCTAAAATGGGCTGGCTGCTAAGATTTACATTCCTGCTTTTAAAATAAAGATAGCAAGAGAACGAAGAAAATTTGATAATAGGAATAAATAAGAAATTTGATTAAAATTGCATGCTCTATCTGAATTATGAAAGAAAAAATTTGTGTTCAGTGTCCCTTTAAGTATGAGAACTTTCAGTATAGGTGGAGATGCAATAGTTCAAAATAGCTAATTAAAATTAAATCAATTACCCAATGTAATACACTACATCAGAAAAAATCTATTATTTTTGACACATTAAAGGAGAGAAAAATTAGAGCTAACTGTCCCTTTCCAATTTAAATAATACTTAGACTTGATCAATGTTTTTTTTTACATATATACAATTTTGCTATTGTAAATGTATTCACAACATTACAATAGACCATTTTCACATTTCTTTGATTTGATTCTGGTAGGATTTTTTGCACGCACAACTTCAATGTTTCTCAGAAGATATGTAATAGTTGTTGAATCTGAAATTATTATTTCATGCACAAGTAACAAGGAACAATTTGTAGAACATTAAATAGGTTATTGGAGTTTTAACATTTCCCTTAACCTATGTTTAATAAAAGTGCAAACTTGTATACCTGACTCTTGCAATATACTTTCACCTATATCCATTCTATAGGAATCAATAGCTTCAGTGCTATTCTCAAATGTTATTGATGTTTCTTTTAATAAATATTCTGCAAACTAAAATTTACAAATAGTTTCATTTAGATTTATAATTAGCAAATATTAGTCTTTGTAATAAAAAGATAAAACAAAATTACAAATTTAACTGTAATTGTTTTATTTAATTTTAAATTTTACCTTGCACACAAATACTCCGCAAGATACTCCATCTTGCTGATTCGGATGACTGAGTGTTGTGCACTGTATTTTAGAAACATTAATTTCTTTTCTCCTTAGAAACATTCTGTAAGAATTATAAATCATAATGATAGTTACATAAAGAAAGATAATTTAACAACAACCAAAAAAAAAACATTCAAAGTTACTATTTTTCTGTCTTTTACACATTTACAAGCATTGCAAATATAATTTTAAAAGGAAAGTCTACACATTTTTATATAAAACACTTCTAATTGCTTTATTACCGATTCAATTTTTTTTCACAAACACCAGTGTTCTATTGGTATACTTGTTACCTCTGTGATTAACCTGTATCTAAGCATCTGCACCCATTCCCTGAGTGGTGTGTACAGGCTTGCATTAAAGGGACACTGTACCCAAATTTTTTCTTTTGTGATTCAGATAGAGCATGCAATTTTAAGCAACTTTCTAATTTACTTCTGTTATCAATTTTTCTTCGTCCTCTTGATATCTTTATTTGAAAAAGAAGGCATCCAAGCTGAGGAGCCAGCAAATTTGTGGTTCAGAACCATGGACAGCATTTGTTTATTGGTGCTGCCCAATCAGCAAGGACAACCCAGGTTGTTCACCAAAAATGGGCCGGCATCTAAACTTAAATTCTTGCTTTTCAAATAAACATACCAAGAGAATGAAGAAACTGTGATAATAGGAGTACATTAGAAAGTTGCTTAAAATTGCATGCTCTATCCGAATCACAAAAGAAAAAATTTGGGTACAGTGTCCCTTTAAGACAATCAGTGCACAACATATTGTACATCCACAAGTATGCGCCTCAGATAAACACATATATGATGAGTCAGTTTTAAGGCCTTATTAAAAGTCTGAAATTTAGTGGGATAAATGTTATAAAGTATATTAAAGGGACAGTATACACTCATTTTCATATAACTGCATGTAATAGACACTACTATAAAGAATAAGATGCACAGATACTGATATAAAAATCCAGTATAAAACTGTTTCAAAACTTACTTAGAAGCTCACAGTTTAGCTCTGTTGAAAAGGCGGTTGAAAAGCCCACTGCAAGTGTGAAATAAGACACTCCCCCCTCCCCCTTCTTTTGCATATGAAAAGACCCTTTACACAAACAGGAGCAAGCTGGAGTAGGTAGCTGAGCGTATTCACATAAAACTTTGGGGCTTGGTTAGGAGTCTGAAAATCAGAGCTATGTTATTTAAAAATAAGCAAAACTATACATTTAAAAAAAAAAAAAATAAGATATGGGCTAAATAAATAGGTCATCTACAAAACATTTATGCAAAGAAAAAATTAGTGCATAATGTCCCTTTAAAGAGACAGTGTTTAATAGATTTTTTAAAGTTTAAAAATATTGATAATGCCTTTAATACCCATTCCAAAAATTGGCACAACCAACATTGATAGAATAATAAACTATATACAATTTAAACTTTTACATTTCTCCCTGTTTCAAATACTCTATTGACAGCCTCTTAATCACATACTTGTGTATTTACTTTTCACAACAGTAGACTGCTAGTTTATGTGGCCCATATAGATACCAATGTGTTGACACCCGAGGAGTTATTTAAGATTTAGCACAACACAGTACTAAATGCAAGTCAATAGAAAATAAATCTTAATTCATGTGATCAGGGGGATGTCAGAAGATGCTTATATACAAGGTATTCACAGAGTTAAAAAAGTGTATTAAAGGGACATTCAACACTTAGTGTAACATGTTTTTATATTGTAAATTAAAAAACGGAGGTCCGCCTACACTATACCCCTCCTCCCTTGCCGCCTTGCTTCTGTCCTAATCAGCGGCGCTAACTACTCTAATACCCGGTCAATATGGATGCCGAACTCCCCCCACTATTACGTAGCTGTCTTCTTCTTAAACTGCAATTTCCGAGGACTGGATTCTGATTTGCTTATCAGTTTAAGAAGAAGGCAGCTACGTAATAGTGGGGGGAGTTCGGCATCCATATTGACCGGGTATTAGAGTAGTTAGCGCCGCTGATTAGGACAGAAGCAAGGCGGCAAGGGAGGAGGGGTATAGTGTAGGTGGACCTCCGTTTTTTAATTTACAATATAAAAACATGTTACACTAAGTGTTGAATGTCCCTTTAATATAACTGTTTTGATAATGCAAAAATGCGTAATGGTTAATAAAGTGATTATCTATATTAAAAAATAATAACAATTATATTGTAGACTGTCTTTTTAATATAAAAATGTTGTTTGTGCAAAGCAGGGGAATGGGTATTAAAGTCTTTATCTTTATTTTTAAACTATTTGTTGTTGACTGTCCCTTTAAGATCACATATTTAGCGGCTAAGATAAATATGTTAACAACTTTAATACCCTTAGTTGTTTTTTTTAAAATAAACTTACCTAGTAACATTTTCACAGTTTTTCATTTGGTGTTCTTTTTCCCCTATTGAATTTAGGTAAACTGCTTTTTTTTGTAAGGGATAAATCACCTATTTCAATACAAATAGAAAGACAAGTAAAATAAACATTGTTATATATATTTTTTTAATTTATTGCTATACGTTCCTACATTGTGTGACAGAAACAAATTAGAAAATTAATTATATTAAACATTTATAAAAGTTGATTCAATAACTTACATATACCATATTGTTATGTAGATCAATGTGACAAAAAGCAATATTAAAAATGTCTAAATTAAACCAAAAATTAATATACTAAGGCCACCTATTATATATTCCCATTAAATTGTATTTCATATCCCATCAGTAAAGTGGGGGGGTATCATTAAACGTTTGATATATTTTAATGTCATGTTTTATGCTATAATTGCAAAACCTTTTAAAAGCATTGCCGGAAACAGGAGAAGACATAGGGTTCGATTTAGGAATCAGCTGATGCTGCTACCTATCCTCATTGCTTCAGTTACGCATGAAGTAGAAGTTTATAATCAGCGGTCATAAGACCGTTGCTCCTTAACTCGTCTCTGAGGTGGCGGGCATCAATTAGCACGATTGTATATGATCGTGTTGATTGACACCCCCTGCTATTTGCCGATTGTTCTTAAATGTGCAGTGTGCAGTAATTCACAAGCATTTCACGAGAAATACTTTTGCAATGATAAATGCCGACAGCGTATTAAATCGACCCACAATTCTTAATTTTGCTATATATTATTGCTTGTTATAAAATGTATGTATAATTACTTACCATTAATGTCCAGTGATGAGAATCAAGCACAGCCCCAATCAGCATATCGTAATTTGAAATATTGACCTTTGAATGTAATACATATCACAAATAAATTGCATACATTTAATTTTTTATCTATAAAAAATTTACATAAAATGAAAAACAGAATTTATGTTTACCTGATAAATTACTTTCTCCAACGGTGTGTCCGGTCCACGGCGTCATCCTTACTTGTGGGATATTCTCTTCCCCAACAGGAAATGGCAAAGAGCCCAGCAAAGCTGGTCACATGATCCCTCCTAGGCTCCGCCTACCCCAGTCATTCGACCGACGTTAAGGAGGAATATTTGCATAGGAGAAACCATATGATACCGTGGTGACTGTAGTTAAGAAAATAAATTATCAGACCTGATTAAAAAAACCAGGGCGGGCCGTGGACCGGACACACCGTTGGAGAAAGTAATTTATCAGGTAAACATAAATTCTGTTTTCTCCAACATAGGTGTGTCCGGTCCACGGCGTCATCCTTACTTGTGGGAACCAATACCAAAGCTTTAGGACACGGATGATGGGAGGGAGCAAATCAGGTCACCTAGATGGAAGGCACCACGGCTTGCAAAACCTTTCTCCCAAAAATAGCCTCAGAAGAAGCAAAAGTATCAAACTTGTAAAATTTGGTAAAAGTGTGCAGTGAAGACCAAGTCGCTGCCCTACATATCTGATCAACAGAAGCCTCGTTCTTGAAGGCCCATGTGGAAGCCACAGCCCTAGTGGAATGAGCTGTGATTCTTTCGGGAGGCTGCCGTCCGGCAGTCTCGTAAGCCAATCTGATGATGCTTTTAATCCAAAAAGAGAGAGAGGTAGAAGTTGCTTTTTGACCTCTCCTTTTACCGGAATAAACAACAAACAAGGAAGATGTTTGTCTAAAATCCTTTGTAGCGTCTAAATAGAATTTTAGAGCGCGAACAACATCCAAATTGTGCAACAAACGTTCCTTCTTTGAAACTGGTTTCGGACACAGAGAAGGTACGATAATCTCCTGGTTAATGTTTTTGTTAGAAACAACTTTTGGAAGAAAACCAGGTTTAGTACGTAAAACCACCTTATCTGCATGGAACACCAGATAAGGAGGAGAACACTGCAGAGCAGATAATTCTGAAACTCTTCTAGCAGAAGAAATTGCAACCAAAAACAAAACTTTCCAAGATAATAACTTAATATCAACGGAATGTAAGGGTTCAAACGGAACCCCCTGAAGAAC
This sequence comes from Bombina bombina, assembly GCF_027579735.1. Lineage (NCBI taxonomy): Eukaryota > Metazoa > Chordata > Amphibia > Anura > Bombinatoridae > Bombina > Bombina bombina. The sequence continues at coordinate 470,119,522 of NC_069505.1, read as the reverse complement.
TGAAAGAACTAAGTTGAGACTCCAAGGAGGAGTCAAAGGTTTGTAAACAGGCTTGATTCTAACCAGAGCCTGAACAAAGGCTTGAACATCTGGCACAGCTGCCAGCTTTTTGTGAAGTAACACAGACAAGGCAGAAATCTGTCCCTTCAAGGAACTTGCAGATAATCCTTTTTCCAATCCTTCTTGAAGGAAGGATAGAATCCTAGGAATCTTAACCTTGTCCCAAGGGAATCCTTTAGATTCACACCAACAGATATATTTTTTCCAAATTTTGTGGTAAATCTTTCTAGTTACAGGCTTTCTGGCCTGAACAAGAGTATCAATAACAGAATCTGAGAATCCTCGCTTCGATAAGATCAAGCGTTCAATCTCCAAGCAGTCAGCTGGAGTGAGACCAGATTCGGATGTTCGAACGGACCTTGAACAAGAAGGTCTCGTCTCAAAGGTAGCTTCCATGGTGGAGCCGATGACATATTCACCAGATCTGCATACCAAGTCCTGCGTGGCCACGCAGGAGCTATCAAGATCACCGACGCCCTCTCCTGATTGATCCTGGCTACCAGCCTGGGGATGAGAGGAAACGGCGGGAATACATAAGCTAGTTTGAAGGTCCAAGGTGCTACTAGTGCATCTACTAGAGCCGCCTTGGGATCCCTGGATCTGGACCCGTAGCAAGGAACTTTGAAGTTCTGACGAAAGGCCATCAGATCCATGTCTGGAATGCCCCACAGTTGAGTGATTTGGGCAAAGATTTCCGGATGGAGTTCCCACTCCCCCGGATGCAATGTCTGACGACTCAGAAAATCCGCTTCCCAATTTTCCACTCCTGGGATGTGGATTGCAGACAGGTGGCAGGAGTGAGTCTCCGCCCATTGAATGATTTTGATCACTTCTTCCATCGCCAGGGAACTCCTTGTTCCCCCCTGATGGTTGATGTACGCAACAGTCGTCATGTTGTCTGATTGAAACCGTATGAACTTGGCCCTCGCTAGCTGAGGCCAAGCCTTGAGAGCATTGAATATCGCTCTCAGTTCCAGAATATTTATCGGTAGAAGAGATTCTTCCCGAGACCAAAGACCCTGAGCTTTCAGGGATCCCCAGACCGCGCCCCAGCCCATCAGACTGGCGTTGGTCGTGACAATGACCCACTCTGGTCTGCGGAAGGTCATCCCTTGTGACAGGTTGTCCAGGGACAGCCACCAACGGAGTGAGTCTCTGGTCCTCTGATTTACTTGTATCCTCGGAGACAAGTCTGTATAGTCCCCATTCCACTGACTGAGCATGCACAGTTGTAATGGTCTTAGATGAATGCGCGCAAAAGGAACTATGTCCATTGCCGCTACCATCAAACCTATCACTTCCATGCACTGCGCTATGGAAGGAAGAGGAACGGAATGAAGTATCCGACAAGAGTCTAGAAGTTTTGTTTTTCTGGCTTCTGTCAGAAAAATCCTCATTTCTAAGGAGTCTATTATTGTTCCCAAGAAGGGAACCCTTGTTGACGGAGATAGAGAACTCTTTTCCACGTTCACTTTCCATCCGTGAGATCTGAGAAAGGCCAGGACGATGTCCGTGTGAGCCTTTGCTTGAGGAAGGGACGACGCTTGAATCAAAATGTCGTCCAAGTAAGGTACTACAGCAATGCCCCTTGGTCTTAGCACCGCTAGAAGGGACCCTAGTACCTTTGTGAAAATCCTTGGAGCAGTGGCTAATCCGAAAGGAAGCGCCACGAACTGGTAATGCTTGTCCAGGAATGCGAACCTTAGGAACCGATGATGTTCCTTGTGGATAGGAATATGTAGATACGCATCCTTTAAATCCACCGTGGTCATGAATTGACCTTCCTGGATGGAAGGAAGAATTGTTCGAATGGTTTCCATCTTGAACGATGGAACCTTGAGAAACTTGTTTAAGATCTTGAGATCTAAGATTGGTCTGAACGTTCCCTCTTTTTTGGGAACTATGAACAGATTGGAGTAGAACCCCATCCCTTGTTCTCCTAATGGAACAGGATGAATCACTCCCATTTTTAACAGGTCTTCTACACAATGTAAGAATGCCTGTCTTTTTATGTGGTCTGAAGACAACTGAGACCTGTGGAACCTCCCCCTTGGGGGAAGCCCCTTGAATTCCAGAAGATAACCTTGGGAGACTATTTCTAGTGCCCAAGGATCCAGAACATCTCTTGCCCAAGCCTGAGCGAAGAGAGAGAGTCTGCCCCACACCAGATCCGGTCCCGGATCGGGGGCCAACATTTCATGCTGTCTTGGTAGCAGTGGCAGGTTTCTTGGCCTGCTTTCCCTTGTTCCAGCCTTGCATTGGTCTCCAAGCTTGCTTGGCTTGAGAAGTATTACCCTCTTGCTTAGAGGACGTAGCACTTTGGGCTGGTCCGTTTCTACGAAAGGGACGAAAATTAGGTTTATTTTTGGCCTTGAAAGGCCGATCCTGAGGAAGGGCGTGGCCCTTACCCCCAGTGATATCAGAGATAATCTCTTTCAAGTCAGGGCCAAACAGCGTTTTCCCCTTGAAAGGAATGTTAAGTAGTTTGTTCTTGGAAGACGCATCAGCTGACCAAGATTTCAACCAAAGCGCTCTGCGCGCCACAATAGCAAACCCAGAATTCTTAGCCGCTAACCTAGCCAATTGCAAAGTGGCGTCTAGGGTGAAAGAATTAGCCAATTTGAGAGCATTGATTCTGTCCATAATCTCCTCATAAGGAGGAGAATCACTATCGACCGCCTTTACCAGCTCATCGAACCAGAAACACGCGGCTGTAGCGACAGGGACAATGCATGAAATTGGTTGTAGAAGGTAACCCTGCTGAACAAACATCTTTTTAAGTAAACCTTCTAATTTTTTATCCATAGGATCTTTGAAAGCACAACTATCCTCTATGGGTATAGTGGTGCGTTTGTTTAAAGTGGAAACCGCTCCCTCGACCTTGGGGACTGTCTGCCATAAGTCCTTTCTGGGGTCGACCATAGGAAACAATTTTTTAAATATGGGGGGAGGGACGAAAGGTATACCGGGCCTTTCCCATTCTTTATTTACAATGTCCGCCACCCGCTTGGGTATAGGAAAAGCTTCTGGGAGCCCCGGGACCTCTAGGAACTTGTCCATTTTACATAGTTTCTCTGGGATGACCAAATTTTCACAATCATCCAGAGTGGATAATACCTCCTTAAGCAGAGCGCGGAGATGTTCCAACTTAAATTTAAACGTAATCACATCAGGTTCAGCTTGTTGAGAAATTTTCCCTGAATCTGAAATTTCCCCCTCAGACAAAACCTCCCTGGCCCCATCAGACTGGTGTAGGGGCCTTTCAGAACCATTATCATCAGCGTCGTCATGCTCTTCAGTATCTAAAACAGAGCAGTCGCGCTTACGCTGATAAGTGGGCATTTTGGCTAAAATATTTTTGATAGAATTATCCATTACAGCCGTTAATTGTTGCATAGTAAGGAGTATTGGCGCGCTAGATGTACTAGGGGCCTCCTGAGTGGGCAAGACTCGTGTAGACGAAGGAGGGAATGATGCAGTACCATGCTTACTCCCCTCACTTGAGGAATCATCTTGGGCATCATTATCATTGTCACATAAATCACATTTATTTAAATGAGAAGGAACTCTGGCTTCCCCACATTCAGAACACAGTCTATCTGGTAGTTCAGACATGTTAAACAGGCATAAACTTGATAACAAAGTACAAAAAACGTTTTAAAATAAAACCGTTACTGTCACTTTAAATTTTAAACTGAACACACTTTATTACTGCAATTGCGAAAAAATATGAAGGAATTGTTCAAAATTCACCAAAATTTCACCACAGTGTCTTAAAGCCTTAAAAGTATTGCACACCAAATTTGGAAGCTTTAACCCTTAAAATAACGGAACCGGAGCCGTTTTTAACTTTAACCCCTTTACAGTCCCTGGTATCTGCTTTGCTGAGACCCAACCAAGCCCAAAGGGGAATACGATACCAAATGACGCCTTCAGAAAGTCTTTTCTATGTATCAGAGCTCCTCACACATGCGACTGCATGTCATGCCTCTCAAAAACAAGTGCGCAACACCGGCGCGAAAATGAGGCTCTACCTATGATTTGGGAAAGCCCCTAAAGAATAAGGTGTCTAAAACAGTGCCTGCCGATATAATCTTATCAAAATACCCAGATTAAATGATTCCTCAAGGCTAAATATGTGTTAATAATGAATCGATTTAGCCCAGAAAAAGTCTACAGTCTTAATAAGCCCTTGTGAAGCCCTTATTTACTATCTTAATAAACATGGCTTACCGGATCCCATAGGGAAAATGACAGCTTCCAGCATTACATCGTCTTGTTAGAATGTGTCATACCTCAAGCAGCAAGAGACTGCTCACTGTTCCCCCAACTGAAGTTAATTCCTCTCAACAGTCCTGTGTGGAACAGCCATGGATTTTAGTAACGGTTGCTAAAATCATTTTCCTCATACAAACAGAAATCTTCATCTCTTTTCTGTTTCAGAGTAAATAGTACATACCAGCACTATTTTAAAATAACAAACTCTTGATTGAATAATAAAAACTACAGTTAAACACTAAAAAACTCTAAGCCATCTCCGTGGAGATGTTGCCTGTACAACGGCAAAGAGAATGACTGGGGTAGGCGGAGCCTAGGAGGGATCATGTGACCAGCTTTGCTGGGCTCTTTGCCATTTCCTGTTGGGGAAGAGAATATCCCACAAGTAAGGATGACGCCGTGGACCGGACACACCTATGTTGGAGAAATTACCTTTATCAATGACGGTGGTTTGCCCTCCCACAAATTGCTCATAGCATAACTGTCAATTACATATGCTTTTTTGCTTGATTTTTTATTAAAATTTGCTACCAATAAGAAAAGGTAAGCATTTATAATCTGTAAAACAAATACAATACATTTTAAAAAAGTAAATTTTAATACATAACATTTGTTGTACTTTAAATAAGTAATATATTAAATTCATAAAATTCAATGAATTAATATTATAATTATAATTGTACATATATACATGTCAATTATAGCCAGGATGCTTTATTTTAAGATAAATATTATAACTGAGGCAATATTCATATTTTAAAAATTAAAAGTAAAAAATACATTCAAGTATAGTAGGTTTGCACATTCATAAGACAATGACAGCATATTTTACAAAATACATGGTCGTAAAACATGACTATGTTAGTCATTTTAAATTAAAATACATTATTTTATAAAAACCTTAAAATTAATAATTTAACACTACAAAATTACAATTTACATAACTTACTTGGCTTTCTATATCTCTTCCTGGTTTTAAAGAGAGGAAATCAATATCGAACAACAAATATGGTCCAATTTTTGATATAAGCAGATGTCCTGTAATGTCATTCCAGATATCTGATATAACTAAAAAAAATATATTAAAATATAAATATATATATATATATATATATATAAATATATATATATATATATATATATATATAAATATATATATATATATATATATATATATATATATAGATAGATAGATAGATATATGTTATATTACATATAAATTAATTACATATTTAATTTTTGTTAACCTACTTTCAGCATGTGGACTGCAGGATGTTTCTTCAATTTTCGGATACTCAATCTGTTCCAATGATTTATCTGCACTCTCTTTTTGAGTGGACGAATCAGATATTTTTTTCCAAGAAGGAATACAATAGACTTGATGATGAATACTCTGATACAGTAATAGACATGGATTCTGCTATTGCTGTATCTCTCATTATGGAATCTGATTGTGTTGATGATGAATACTCTGATAGAGTATTAGACACAGATTCTAATAATTCAGCATTTTTCTTTAAATTATGTGGTACTGTTGTTCTCAATTTTGTAAAAAAATTTAACAGGTCAATATTTACCATTTCATTTTTACCATTTTCATCTACAATGTGGGCTACTTTTCCATCCACATCTACAACTTTAAAAGGTCCCAAATAAGTGGAATTTAGCTTTCCACCTTTCCTCTGTAGGGATTTAATTTTTTTTTTTTTAAAACACTGTCCCCAATGTTGAAAGTAATATTTTTTCTACAATCTTCATTTTTATCTCTTCTTGTTTCATGGGCTTTGTCAATGTTTTTGATACTATATCTGCAATTTTTTTCTCTTAATTTGAAACCTTCAAAAATTTCTTCCCTTGATGCAGCATTTTCCACTAGGTCGTGTGTCACCTATTTGTTTTAAAAATATATATATATATTTAAAAAATTATAAAAAGGATAGATCCTGAAATAAAGTATAAATACATGTAAAAATTAATTTTTTTTTTAAATGATGAAATTAAAAATGAACATTTATTATTAAATATTAAATAATGATTATTAAATAAAAAAATGTTGTTAAACTACTAAGTAAATAAATATGTATTAGGACTTCTGTAAACAAACATTATACATTTCTGTATTTGTTAATTTAACGCCTTGTTAAAAATAAAATTTATTATATTTTTAAAAATTATATCTTTTACATTTTAACATGCAATATTAATAAGTTACCTGAAAATCTTCTTGGACTTCTGATGGATAGCGTGCCTCCCTGCCAAATAACAAAAAGTATGGTGTATATTTTGTAGTAATCTGCTTTTTTGTGTTCAAGCCGAACATTACTGCATCTAAATACTTGTCCCAAGTATCAGGCTTATCATCAACAATTTTTCTTAAAGATCTAAAATTTAAAAAAAAAAATAATTATACATTTATTTATATATATATATATATATATATATATATATATATATATATATATATATATATATATATACACTATATGTTCATATAAACCTCAAAGACTTAAAAATGATAAAATACTGACTCAAAGTAGACTACATATTTTAATGTACATAAGTGTGTTAAATACAATACTTTTATTTAAAGGGATAGTCTAGTCAAAAATAAACGTCCATGATTCAGACAGAGCATGCAATTTTAAGCAACTTTCTAATTTACTCCTATTATCAAATTTACATAGTTTTCTTGGTATATTTATTTTAAAAAGCTGGAAAGTAAGTCTAGGAGCCAGCCCATTTTTGGTTCAGCACCTGGATAGTTCTTGCTGATTGGATGGCTACATTTAGACACTAATCAGCAAGTGCTATCCAGATGCTGAACCAAAAATGGGCTAGCTTCTAAGCTTACATTCCAGCTTTTTAAAATAAAGATACCAAGAGAATGAAGAAAAATTGATAATAGGAGTAAATTAGAAAATTGCTTAAAATTGCATCAACTATCTAAATCATAAAAGTTTAATTTTGACTATACTATCCCTTTAAGTTAAAAATAATTTCAATAAATAAATTCATAAATATTGTTACTTAAAGCATAATCCGTCAACTGTGTAAATTTATTATTTTTCTATAAAAAAATAACAAAGTTTAGATCGTCAATTGAAAACTTATTTTTTTAGTTATTACTTTTTTTACCTATGAATTGTACCATTTAGTTTTTCGACTAATCCATTGGTTTGTGGGTGGTATGCGGAGGCATAGCTTCTTTTGATTTCCAGAAATTTGCAAATCTCCTTATTGAGCTGAAGGTGGAGTATAAAGAAACAAAGAGTCACACACACACACACAAATATATATATATATACATATATATATATATATATTGATTGATAGTTATATATTAAATAACTGAGTTCAACAAGTCTTAATATCTAGAAATATAATATTAGTAGTTGTTAATAACAGATCAACAGAGCAGTCATTAGACTAGCAGTGCCCTCTGTAGAGGTGCGCCATACTGTTGCCTAATCAACCGAATTTAAAAAAAAAATAAAAAATAGTGAATTGTGTTTAATGTATACAATAGTTAAAACTTGTCCTCCTAGCATGAGCTTTACAAGTTAAATATAAATATATATATATATATATATATATATATATATTTCTTTCATGTAATTGGCAAGAGTCCATGAGCTAGTGACGTATGGGATATTCAATCCTACCAGGAGGGGCAAAGTTTCCCAAACCTCAAAATGCCTATAAATACACCCCTCACCATACCCACAATTCAGTTTTACAAACTTTGCCTCCTATGGAGGTGGTGAAGTAAGTTTGTGCTAAGATTTCTACATTGACATGCGCATCTCAGCTTTTTGAAGCCCGATTCCTCTCAGAGTATAGCGAATGCAATAATTTCCCTAACGGTGGTCTTTTTAATAGGTTCTCTGTTATCGGTCTTAGAGATTCATCTCCTACCTCCCTTTTCAGATCGACGATATACTCTCATATACCATTACCTCTACTGATAACCGTTTCAGTACTGGTTTGGCTATCTGCTATATGTGGATGGGTGTCTTTGGTAAGTATGTTTTTATTTCTTAAGACACCTCAGCTATGGTTTGGCACTTTATGTATTTATATAAAGTTCTAAATATATGTATTGTACTTATGTTTGCCATGAGTTAGGTTCATGTATTTTCTTTTTGCAGATTTTCAGTTTCATATTTGATGAAAGTAAATATTAAGAAATATTTTTCTTACCTGGGGTTTAGTCTTTTTTTCAATTGACTACTTTGTTTCAAATTGCGGGCTGACTTAGGCTCGCAGGTGCGCAAAATGGTACACTTTATTGCATCATTCTTGTCGCGAGAATTTTTTGACGCGAAAGGCACGTCCGTTGACGCAAGTACGTAATTTCTGGCGTTGTAATTGATGCAGAGGTTTTCCCACAGGGTGCGTCGCTAGTGACACGAGTGTCATTCCGGACATGGTTGGTGCCAAAACATTTTTCAGTTACGTGGTGCGTCATACTTTTTTTCAGTACTTACTGCCCCATTGCTTTTTGCCTTTTTCTATGTCAGGTGGCTATGCTATTTGCATTTTTTCCCATTCCTGAAACTGTCATATAAGGAAATTGATAATTTTGCTTTATATATTGTTTTTTCTTTTTACATTTTGCAAGATGTCTCAATCTGATCCTGCCTCAGAAGTATCTATTGGAACTTTGCTGCCTGACATCGGTTCTACCAAAGCTAAGTGCATTTGTTGTAAAATTGTGGAGATTATATCTCCGAATGTCACCAGTAATAGTTGTCATGATAAACTTATACATGCAGATAATGTATTCCATTAGTAATAGTACATTGCCAGTTGCAGTTCCTCCAACTTCTAATGTTCATGATATACCTATGATTTTTAAAGAATTTTTTACTGATTCCATTCAGAAGGCTTTGTCTGCAATTCCACCTTGTAATAAGCGTAACAGGTCTTTTAAAACTTCTCATAAAGTTGATGAAATTTCAAATGACCGACAACCTAATGAATTATCCACCTCTGATGAGGATCTTTCTGATTCAGAAGACCCTTCCTCAGATATTGAGACTGACAAATCTACTTATTTTTTTAAAATAGAGTATATGCGTTCTTTGTTAAAAGAAGTGTTAATTACTTTGTATATTGAGGAAGCTAGTCCTCTTGATATTAAAACCAGTAAACGTTTCAATTCTGTTTATAAACCTCCTGTGGTTACTCCAGAGGTTTTTCCTATTCCTGATGCTATTTTTGATATGATTTCTAAGGAATGGAATAAGCCGGGTACTCCTTTTACTCCTTCTGCAAGGTTTAAAAAATTGTATCCTTTACCAGCAACTTCAATAGAGTTTTGTGCAAAGTTGATGGGGCTATTTCTACTCTTGCTAAACGAACCACTATTCCTATGGAAGATAGTACTTCTTTTAAAGATCCTTTACATAGGAAGCTTGAATCTTATCTAAGGAAAGCCTATTTATATTCAGGTTATCTTCTTAGGCCTGCAATTTCTTTGGCTGATGTTGCAGCTGCTTCAAATTTTTGTTTGGAGAATTTAGCGCAACAAGAATTGGATTCTGACTTATATAGCATTGTTCATTTACTGCAACATGCTAATAATTTTATTTGTTATGCTATTTTTGATATTATCAAAATTGATGTTAGATCCATGTCTTTAGCTATTTTAGCTAGAAGAGCTTTGTGGCTTAAATCTTGGAATGCTGATATGACATCTAAGTCTAGATTACTATCTCTTTCCTTCCAAGGTAATTAATTATTTTGTTCTCAGTTGGATTCTATTATTTAAATTGTTACTGGGGGGAAGGAATTTTGTTTGCCTCAGGATAAAAAAACCTAAGGGCAAATATAAGGCTTCTAATCGTTTTCGTTCCTTTCATCAAAATAAGGAACAAAAACCTAATCCTTCCCCCAAGGAATCTGTTTCCAATTGGAAGCCTTCCTCAAATTGGAATAAATCCAAGCCATTTCAGAAACCAAAGTCAGCCCCTAAGTCCGCATGAAGGTGCGTCCCTCATTCCATCTTAGCTGATAGGGGGCAGATTAAGGTTTTTCAAGGATGTTTGGGCAAATTCTGTCCAAAATCAATGGATTCAGAGCATTGTCTCTCAGGGGTACTGAATAGGATTCAGATTAAGACCTCCTGTGAGAAGATTTTTTTCTCTCACACATCCCAGTAAATCCAATAAAAGCTCAGGCTTTCCTGAAGTGTGTTTCAGACCTGGAGGTTTCAGGGGTGATCATGCCATTTCCTTTTCATGAGCAAGGTCTGTTTTTTTTTTTTCAAATCTATTCATTGTCCCAAAGAAGAAAATTCATTCAGACCAGTTCTGGATCTGAAACTTTTGAATCGTTATGTAAGAGTAACAACTTTCAAGATGGTGACTATAAGGACTATTCTGCCTTTTGTTCAGCAAGGACATTATATGTCTACAATAGACTTGCAGGATGCTTACCTTCATATTCCTATTCATCCATAACATTATCAGTTCCTGAGATTCTCTTTTCTAGACAAGCATTACCAATTTGTTGCTCTTCCATTTGGCCTAGCAACAGCTCCAAGAATCTTTTAAAAGGTTCTGGGTGCCCTACTCTCTGTAATAAGAGAACAGGGTATTGCGGTGTTTCCTTATTTGGACGATATCTTGGTACTAACTCAGTCTTTATGTTCTGCAGAATCTCACACAAATCAACTAGTGTTGTTTCTTCGTAAACATGGTTGGAGGATCAATTTAACAAAAAGTTTCTTGATTCCTCAGACAAGGGTCACCTTTTTAGGTTTCCAGATAGATTCAGTGTCCATGACTCTGTCTCTAACAGAAAAGAGATATTTGAAATTGGTTGCAGCATGTCGGCACCTTCAGTCTCAGTCATTCTCTTCAATGGCTATGTGCATGGAGGTTTTAGGCCTCATGACTGCAGCATCGGACGCAATTTCTTTTGCTCGTTTTCACATGAGACCTCTCCAGCTTTGTATGCTGAATCAATGGTGCCGGAATAATTCAAAGATATCACAATTAATATCCTTAAATCTCAATGTTCGATACTCTCTGACGTGGTGGTTAAATCACCAGCGTTTAGTTCAAGGGGCTTCTTTTGTTCGGCCAACCTGGACTGTGATCACAACAGATGCAAGTCTTTCAGGTTGGGGAGCTGTCTGGGGATCTCTGACAGCACAAGGGGTTTGGAAATCTCAAGAGGCGAGATTACCAATCAATATTTTAGAACTCCGTGCAATTCTCAGAGCTCTTCAGTTTTGGCCTCTGTTGAAGAGGGAACAGTTAATTTGTTTTCAAACAGACAATATCACAACAGTGGCATATGTCAATCATCAGGGTGGGAATCACAGTCCCCAAGCTATGAAAGAAGTATCTGGGATACTTGTTTGTGCGGAATCCAGCTCTTGACTAATTTCTGCGGTTCATATCCTAGGTATAGACAATTGGGAGGCGGATTATCTCAGCCGTCAGACTTTACATTCAGGGGAGTGGTCTCTCCATCCGGATGTGTTTTCTCAGATTGTTCAGATGTGGGGTCTTCCAGAAATAGATCTGATGGATTCTCATCTAAACAGGAAACTTCACAGATACCTGTCCAGGTCCAGGGATTCTCAGGCGGAAGCAGTGGATGCGCTGACACTTCCTTGGTGTTATCAACCTGCTTATATCTTCCCGCCTCTAGTTCTTCTTCCAAGAGTGATCTCCAAGATCATCATGGAACAATCATTTGTGTTGCTGGTGGCTCCAGCATGGCCCCACAGGTTTTGGTATGCGGATCTTGTCCGGATGTCCAGTTACCAACCTTGGCCACTTCCATTAAGGCCGGACCTACTGTCTCAAGGTCTGTTTTTCCATCAGGATCGCAATTCATAAAATTTGAAGGTATGGAAATTGAACGCTTAGTACTAAGTCATAGAGGTTTCTCTGAATCAGTGATTAATACTATGTTACAAGCTCGTAAATCTATCTCTAGTAAGATTTATTAGCGAGTTTGGAAGACTTACATTTCATGGTGTTCTTCTCATAAATTCTCTTGGCATTCTTTTAGAATTCATAGAATTTTACAGTTTCTTCAGGATGGTTTGGATAGGGGTTTGTCTGCAAGTTCCTTGAAAGTACAAATCTCTGCTCTTTCTGTTTTATTTCACAGAAAGATTGCTATTCTTCCTGATATTCACTGTTTTGTACAGGCTTTAGTTCGTATTAAGCCTGTCATTAAATCAATTTCTCCTCCTTGGAGTCTTAATTTGCTTTTGAAGGCTTTACAGGCTCCTCAATTTCAGCCTATGCATTCTTTGGATATTAAACTACTTTCTTGGAAAGTGTTCTTCCTTTTGGCTATTTCTTCTGCTAGAAGAGTTTCTGAGCTATCTGCTCTTTATTGTGAGTCTCCTTTTCTGATTTTTTATCAGGATAAGGCGGTTTTGCGGACTTAATTTCAATTTTTAACTAAGGTTATGAATTCTAACAGCATTAGTAGAGAAATTGTTGTCCCTTCCTTGTGTCCTAATCTGAAGAATTCTTTGGAAAAATCATTACATTCTTTGGATGTGGTAAGAGCTTTGAAACATTATGTTGAAGCTACTAAAGATTTCAGGAAGACTTCTAGTCTATTTGTTTTATTTTCTGGTCCTAAGAAAGGTCAGAAGGCTTCTGCTATTTCTTTGGCTTCTTGGTTAAAGCTTTTGATTAATCAAGCTTATTTGGAGTCGGGTCAAGCCCCGCCTCAGAGAATTATAGCTCATTCTACTAGATCAGTCTCCACTTCGTGGGCTTTTAAGAATGAAGCTTCTGTTGATCAGATTTGCAAAGCAGCAACTTGGTCTTCTTTGCATACATTTACTAAATTCTACCATTTTGTATTTGCTTCTTCAGAAGCAGTTTTTGGTAGAAAAGTTCTTCAGGCAGCTGTTTCAGTTTGATTCTTCTGCTTATGTTTTAAGTTTTTCTTGACATTAAAAGCTTAAACTTATGATTTGGGTTGTGGATTATTTTTTCAGCGGATTATGGCTGTTTTGTATTTTATCCCTCCCTCTCTAGTGACTCTTGTGTGGAGTTCCACATCTTGGGTATTGATATCCCATACGTCGCTAGCTCATGGACTCTTGCCAATTACATTAAAGAAAACATAATTTATGTAAGAATTTACCCGATAAATTAATTTCTTTCATATTGGCAAGAGTCCATGAGGCCCACCCTTTTTATGGTGGTTATGATTTTTTGTAAAAAGCACAATTATTTCCAAATTCCTTTGTTGATGCTTTTTACTCCTTTCTTTATCACCCCACTTCTTGGCTATTCGTTAAACTGAATTGTGGGTGTGGAGAGGGGTGTATTTATAGGTATTTTGAGGTTTGGGAAACTTTGCCCCTCCTGGTAGGATTGTATATCCCATACGTCACTAGCTCATGGACTCTTGCCAATATGAAAGAAATTAATTTATCAGGTAAATTCTTACATAAATTATGTTATATATACATAGAGTGAAAAACATACATATTTTTGATGATAAAGATCGTGTGGGAGTAGTGCATCAAAATTATTTAATACACAAAGGGCTGTTCGTTATTTATAACACACTAAATTTTAGTATTGAGAGACAGGCATTTCTTTAGGGCAGAATAAACCCTCCATCCAATACTGCACCTGCAGAAGATATTAGCGAAAGGAGTGCTTGCAGGTGAGGAATTAATAAAAAAAATTCTATATTGACCCATGTTTGAAAATAAATACATATTTTTGTTAAATAAAAGATACAATTGTAATTTAAAGGTACAGTCTCCCACAAATTAAAAGTTCTTATACAAAATGTAATTTGTAAATACTTTCAAATTTACATTTATCATAAAAATTGATTTATTTTTAATTTTTTACCTCTTTGACTACCTTGCGTCTAAGCCTCTGTACCATTCACCCTTATATCAGGTGTTCACAGATTTTATATTGTTTTTGACTAAACTGCATTTTATAAATGCTAATTTGAAAAAAATTGTGGAGTCATACCTTCACAATTATGACCAAAATATTTTCTCTTTGGTGTCAACATGAACACTGTATTTTTTGTGTGTGAAAACTTTGATAAGAAATTATAGGAGACGCTCACTATAGGAGCTTAGAATAAAGTAGGAATTATGGTGATAGTAAGTGCGCTAAAAGAAAGCTAAAGGTATCCAATTATATCCAGTATTAAACAAAAGAGTTATAAAAATATATGTAAATGTGAAAAGTGTAATAAGTGTGTAAAAATTCACAGTCAAAAGATAAAAAGAGGGGTGTGAGGGGGAAATGGGAGGATCTGTGCGAAAAAATGACAGTGTCCGCAAAAAATAAGTGATTTTTATATCTTGGGAAGAGATAGTTAAGTCTTCTATCAATAGTGTGCTAATGCCAAAAAATAATATATAATCAAAGTATGTGACAATAAGTAGTGTGACCATATATTGGTGTAATAATATCAAACTATAGATAGTGTATGTTAGAAAGAAACAATACGTTAAATTGTAGCGAAAAAACTAAAATATCTAAAAAATTAAATTATGCAGCCTAAATCATATATCAAAAATATTTATTTATACACAATCACAATCAAATAAAAGGGGACGTCTCCCCTAATAAAAAATAATAAAAGCAGAATTAAGCAAGTAGAAATTCAATGCTAAAAAAGCAGACTTTGCTGAGAAAATGTGTTAAAAAATGCACTGTGTTGTGCAGAGAGAGACAGTCTCTTATAGTATCAGAACCTTTCGTTGTTGCTTTATAGGTAGGTTTTACTGACCAAGTTCAGGATTTGGAAAAAGTGTAGGCTCCTTATAGCACTATACAGTCATTCAACTTTATTGAACTTAATGCTTTAAGATTCTTTCTACTTACTTCACCACTCGTGTGGCAACGATATCACCTGTACAGCTCCAAGTATCCAAACTAAGTCAGTGCGCCGCGTGTATCTCGGCGTCTGACGTCATCGGCAAACTTCAGCCGCTGTCACCGTAATAGTTGGCTTTCTGGATATTATAATCCTAGGTGGTTTTGGAGATAGTCACTCTTTGTGTTTCCAACAGAGATAGTTCCCTGCACTTAGTGCTGATTGCACGCAGGAAAAAAAGGAGGATGTTGAAAAATGTAGATAAGCCGGGTTAATAAATAAAGTTGAGAAAATCCTTAAGTATAGAATGTCCTCATTCAAGTTGTAATGTCAGATAACACAGCCACTCAGATCAACGCGTTTCGCTCGCCAGGGAGCTTTTTCAAGATAGATGTGACTGGTCAGGTGTATCCTTATAAAGGTGTCAGAAAACCCTCATTGGTAGTTTTTTTAATTGGAGTTTAAGGTGGAATCATAGGAATACTATGTATCTGTATATGTCCCATCTGATTAAGGTGGAATAGTCTCTTCATGTTCATTCTCAGCTTAAAGAGGAATATCTTTTTTAGCTTAATATCTTGTTTACTTAAAAGGCTACTATATAGGTACTACTGCAATATTCATAATATTCTAAAAAGAATGATATTCATAAAAAATGATATTCATAAAAAAAATTTATATTCATAAAATTTATCTAATATCTAAAAAATAATGATTAATATTCATAAAATACATAAAATTCATAAAATTTGTCTAACATATATCAAAAACCTCTTTTAGAGTATTTTAATAAAAGTGGCCCTAAAAACAGAATTTATGTTTACCTGATAAATTACTTTCTCCAACGGTGTGTCCGGTCCACGGCGTCATCCTTACTTGTGGGATATTCTCCTCCCCAACAGGAAATGGCAAAGAGCCCAGCAAAGCTGGTCATATGATCCCTCCTAGGCTCCGCCTTCCCCAGTCATTCGACCGACGTAAAGGAGGAATATTTGCATAGGAGAAACCATATGATACCGTGGTGACTGTAGTTAAAGAAAATAAATTTCAGACCTGATTAAAAAACCAGGGCGGGCCGTGGACCGGACACACCGTTGGAGAAAGTAATTTATCAGGTAAACATAAATTCTGTTTTCTCCAACATAGGTGTGTCCGGTCCACGGCGTCATCCTTACTTGTGGGAACCAATACCAAAGCTTTAGGACACGGATGAAGGGAGGGAGCAAATCAGGTCACCTAGATGGAAGGCACCACGGCTTGCAAAACCTTTCTCCCAAAAATAGCCTCAGAAGAAGCAAAAGTATCAAACTTGTAAAATTTAGTAAAAGCGTGCAGTGAAGACCAAGTCGCTGCCTTACATATCTGATCAACAGAAGCCTCGTTCTTGAAGGCCCATGTGGAAGCCACAGCCCTAGTGGAATGAGCTGTGATTCTTTCAGGAGGCTGCCGTCCGGCAGTCTCGTAAGCCAATCTGATGATGCTTTTAATCCAAAAAGAGAGAGAGGTAGAAGTTGCTTTTTGACCCCTCCTTTTACCAGAATAAACAACAAACAAGGAAGATGTTTGTCTAAAATCCTTTGTAGCATCTAAATAGAATTTTAGAGCACGAACAACATCCAAATTGTGCAACAAACGTTCCTTCTTTGAAACTGGATTCGGACACAAAGAAGGCACGACTATCTCCTGATTAATGTTTTTGTTAGAAACAACTTTCGGAAGAAAACCAGGTTTAGTACGTAAAACCACCTTATCTGCATGGAACACCAGATAAGGAGGAGAACACTGCAGAGCAGATAATTCTGAAACTCTTCTAGCAGAAGAAATTGCAACCAAAAACAAAACTTTCCAAGATAATAACTTAATATCAACGGAATGTAAGGGTTCAAACGGAACCCCCTGAAGAACTGAAAGAACTAAATTGAGACTCCAAGGAGGAGTCAAAGGTTTGTAAACAGGCTTGATTCTAACCAGAGCCTGAACAAAGGCTTGAACATCTGGCACAGCTGCCAGCTTTTTGTGAAGTAGCACAGACAAGGCAGAAATCTGTCCCTTCAAGGAACTTGCAGATAATCCTTTCTCCAAACCTTCTTGAAGAAAGGATAGAATCTTAGGAATTTTTACCTTGTCCCAAGGGAATCCTTTAGATTCACACCAACAGATATATTTTTTCCAAATTTTGTGGTAAATCTTTCTAGTTACAGGCTTTCTGGCCTGAACAAGAGTATCAATGACAGAATCTGAGAATCCTCGCTTTGATAAGATCAAGCGTTCAATCTCCAAGCAGTCAGTTGGAGTGAGACCAGATTCGGATGTTCGAACGGACCTTGAACAAGAAGGTCTCGTCTCAAAGGTAGCTTCCATGGTGGAGCCGATGACATATTCACCAGGTCTGCATACCAAGTCCTGCGTGGCCACGCAGGAGCTATCAAGATCACCGATGCCCTCTCCTGATTGATCCTGGCTACCAGCCTGGAGATGAGAGGAAACGGCGGGAATACATAAGCTAGTTTGAAGGTCCAAGGTGCTACTAGTGCATCTACTAGAGTCGCCTTGGGATCCCTGGATCTGGACCCGTAGCAAGGAACCTTGAAGTTCTGACGAGAGGCCATCAGATCCATGTCTGGAATGCCCCACAGTTGAGTAATTTGGGCAAAGATTTCCGGATGGAGTTCCCACTCCCCCGGATGAAATGTCTGATGACTCAGAAAATCCGCCTCCCAATTTTCCACTCCTGGGATGTGGATTGCAGACAAGTGGCAGGAGTGAGTCTCCGCCCATTGAATGATTTTGGTCACTTCTTCCATCGCCAGGGAACTCCTTGTTCCCCCCTGATGGTTGATGTACGCAACAGTTGTCATGTTGTCTGATTGAAACCGTATGAACTTGGCCTTTGCTAGCTGAGGCCAAGCCTTGAGAGCATTGAATATTGCTCTCAGTTCCAGAATATTTATCGGTAGAAGAGATTCTTCCCGAGACCAAAGACCCTGAGCTTTCAGGGGTCCCCAGACCGCGCCCCAGCCCACCAGACTGGCGTCGGTCGTGACAATGACCCACTCTGGTCTGCGGAAGCTCATCCCCTGTGACAGGTTGTCCAGGGACAGCCACCAACGGAGTGAATCTCTGGTCCTCTGATTTACTTGTATCGTCGGAGACAAGTCTGTATAGTCCCCATTCCACTGACTGAGCATGCACAGTTGTAATGGTCTTAGATGAATGCGCGCAAAAGGAACTATGTCCATTGCCGCTACCATCAAACCTATTACTTCCATGCACTGCGCTATGGAAGGAAGAGGAACAGAATGAAGCATTTGACAAGAGTTCAGAAGTTTTGTTTTTCTGGCCTCTGTCAGAAAAATCCTCATTTCTAAGGAGTCTATTATTGTTCCCAAGAAGGGAACCCTTGTTGACGGAGATAGAGAACTCTTTTCTACGTTCACTTTCCATCCGTGAGATCTGAGAAAGGCCAGGACAATGTCCGTGTGAGCCTTTGCTTGAGGAAGGGACGACGCTTGAATCAGAATGTCGTCCAAGTAAGGTACTACTGCAATGCCCCTTGGTCTTAGCACCGCTAGAAGGGACCCTAGTACCTTTGTGAAAATCCTTGGAGCAGTGGGTAATCCGAACGGAAGTGCCACAAACTGGTAATGCTTGTCCAGGAATGCGAACCTTAGGAACCGATGATGTTCCTTGTGGATAGGAATATGTAGATACGCATCCTTTAAATCCACCGTGGTCATGAATTGACCTTCCTGGATGGAAGGAAGAATTGTTCGAATGGTTTCCATTTTGAACGATGGAACCTTGAGAAACTTGTTTAGGATCTTGAGATCTAAGATTGGTCTGAACGTTCCCTCTTTTTTGGGAACTACGAACAGATTGGAGTAGAACCCCATCCCTTGTTCTCCTAATGGAACAGGATGAATCACTCCCATTTTTAACAGGTCTTCTACACAATGCAAGAATGCCTGTTTTTTTATGTGGTCTGAAGACAATTGAGACCTGTGGAACCTCCCC
Organism: Bombina bombina; assembly: GCF_027579735.1. NCBI lineage: Eukaryota > Metazoa > Chordata > Amphibia > Anura > Bombinatoridae > Bombina > Bombina bombina. The sequence continues at coordinate 470,100,325 of NC_069505.1, read as the reverse complement.
CTTGGGGGAAGCCCCTTGAATTCCAGAAGATAACCTTGGGAGACTATTTCTAGCGCCCAAGGATCCAGAACATCTCTTGCCCAAGCCTGAGCGAAGAGAGAGAGTCTGCCCCCCACCAGATCCGGTCCCGGATCGGGGGCCAACATCTCATGCTGTCTTGGTAGCAGTGGCAGGTTTCTTGGCCTGCTTTCCTTTGTTCCAGCCTTGCATTGGTCTCCAGGCTGGTTTGGCTTGAGAAGTATTACCCTCCTGCTTAGAGGACGTAGCACTTGGGGCTGGTCCGTTTCTGCGAAAGGGACGAAAATTAGGTTTATTTTTGGCCTTGAAAGACCTATCCTGAGGAAGGGCGTGGCCCTTGCCCCCAGTGATATCAGAGATAATCTCTTTCAAGTCAGGGCCAAACAGCGTTTTCCCCTTGAAAGGAATGTTAAGCAATTTGTTCTTGGAAGACGCATCCGCTGACCAAGATTTTAACCAAAGCGCTCTGCGCGCCACAATAGCAAACCCAGAATTTTTCGCCGCTAACCTAGCCAATTGCAAAGTGGCGTCTAGGGTGAAAGAATTAGCCAATTTGAGAGCACGAATTCTGTCCATAATCTCCTCATAAGAAGAAGAATTATTAATGATCGCCTTTTCTAGTTCATCGAACCAGAAACACGCGGCTGTAGTGACAGGGACAATGCATGAAATTGGTTGTAGAAGGTAACCTTGCTGAACAAACATCTTTTTAAGCAAACCTTCTAATTTTTTATCCATAGGATCTTTGAAAGCACAACTATCTTCTATGGGTATAGTGGTGCGTTTGTTTAGAGTAGAAACCGCCCCCTCGACCTTGGGGACTGTCTGCCATAAGTCCTTTCTGGGGTCGACCATAGGAAACAATTTTTTAAATATGGGGGGAGGGACGAAAGGTATACCGGGCCTTTCCCATTCTTTATTTACAATGTCCGCCACCCGCTTGGGTATAGGAAAAGCTTCGGGGGGCCCCGGGACCTCTAGGAACTTGTCCATTTTACATAGTTTCTCTGGAATGACCAAATTCTCACAATCATCCAGAGTGGATAACACCTCCTTAAGCAGAGCGCGGAGATGTTCCAACTTAAATTTAAATGTAATCACATCAGGTTCAGCTTGTTGAGAAATTTTCCCTGAATCTGAAATTTCTCCCTCAGACAAAACCTCCCTGGCCCCCTCAGACTGGTGTAGGGGCCCTTCAGAAACAATATCATCAGCGTCCTCATGCTCTTCAGTATTTTCTAAAACAGAGCAGTCGCGCTTTCGCTGATAAGTGGGCATTTTGGCTAAAATGTTTTTGATAGAATTATCCATTACAGCCGTTAATTGTTGCATAGTAAGGAGTATTGGCGCGCTAGATGTACTAGGGGCCTCCTGTGTGGGCAAGACTAGTGTAGACGAAGGAGGGGATGATGCAGTACCATGCTTACTCCCCTCACTTGAGGAATCATCTTGGGCATCATTTTCTCTAAATTTTGTGTCACATAAATCACATCTATTTAAATGAGAAGGAACCTTGGCTTCCCCACATTCAGAACACAGTCTATCTGGTAGTTCAGACATGTTAAACAGGCATAAACTTGATAACAAAGTACAAAAAACGTTTTAAAATACAACCGTTACTGTCACTTTAAATTTTAAACTGAACACACTTTATTACTGCAATTGCGAAAAAGTATGAAGGAATTGTTCAAAATTCACCAAAATTTCACCACAGTGTCTTAAAGCCTTAAAAGTATTGCACACCAAATTTGGAAGCTTTAACCCTTAAAATAACGGAACCGGAGCCGTTTTTATATTTAACCCCTTTACAGTCCCTGGTATCTGCTTTGCTGAGACCCAACCAAGCCCAAAGGGGAATACGATACCAAATGACGCCTTCAGAAAGTCTTTGCTATGTATCAGAGCTCCTCACACATGCATCTGCATGTCATGCTTCTCAAAAACAAGTGCGCAATACAGGCGCGAAAATGAGACTCTGCCTATGATTAGGGAAAGCCCCTAGAGAATAAGGTGTCCAATACAGTGCCTGCCGGTTATTTTACAAAATTCCCAAGATTAAAATAATTCCTCAAGGCTATGGAGTATAAAATATGTTTATATATAAATCGATTTAGCCCAGAAAATGTCTACAGTCTTAAAAAGCCCTTGTGAAGCCCTTTTTTACTGTCTGTAATAAAAATGGCTTACCGGATCCCATAGGGAAAATGACAGCTTCCAGCATTACATCGTCTTGTTAGAATGTGTCATACCTCAAGCAGCAAAAGTCTGCTCACTGTTCCCCCAACTGAAGTTAATTCCTCTCAACAGTCCTGTGTGGAACAGCCATCGATTTTAGTAACGGTTGCTAAAATCATTTTCCTCTTACAAACAGAAATCTTCATCTCTTTTCTGTTTCAGAGTAAATAGTACATACCAGCACTATTTTAAAATAACAAACTCTTGATTGAATAATAAAAACTACAGTTAAACACTAAAAAACTCTAAGCCATCTCCGTGGAGATGTTGCCTGTACAACGGCAAAGAGAATGACTGGGGAAGGCGGAGCCTAGGAGGGATCATATGACCAGCTTTGCTGGGCTCTTTGCCATTTCCTGTTGGGGAGGAGAATATCCCACAAGTAAGGATGACGCCGTGGACCGGACACACCTATGTTGGAGAAACTTAAATCTTGTGACAGGAGAGATATATATGTCCATCCTACAATACTAAAAATTCCAAAAGGGATTTTATCGAGTTGATTATGGCCATAAAACTTAAGCAGTATAAAAGTTACAGTTTAGAATCACCATTAGTCAAACAAAAAGGGTGAGAGATCTAATTCCGAGTTTAAACCTCTTGGGTACAGAGTATCGTATTTGTAAATTAGCTCTGCTTCTTTTATCAGTAATTTCTTCTCTATACTGCCACCTCTCCAATGATTATGTACTTTTTGTACACCCCAATATTTTAGATCTTTAGTTTTACCTTTATGGACTGATTTAAAGTGTTTGTATAGATGAGTATCATCTCTACCGTTTTTTATATTGCCAATATGCTCTCTTATTCGGTCCCTAATCATTCTTTTGGTTTCCCCAAAGTAAAAAAGGTTGCAAGTGCACTTAAGAACATAGATTATATTTTTATTGGTACATCTTATGGTGTCTTTAATTATGAGGGGTTTCTCTGTATTATTAATTCTAATATTTTTTAATTTGTTACTGTGGCCACATGCCTTACATGAATAGCATGGAAAAAAACCCATAATACTTTTCCCAGTTAGATCTTTTTGTTTTAGTATATTTTTCTTTTTTGTTTTCAGTTCACTAGGTGCCAAAATTGTTTTAAGGTTCGCTGCCTTTTTAAAAATAAATTTGGGGTTGTCAATAATTTTCTCCCCTAACAGGTCATCTTCTTTTATTAGGTGCCAATGTTTTTTTATTATCCGTTTGATGACATTCAGGTCAGCACTATAATCTGTTATAAAAGGGACCATGATCTTATCACTGGTCTCTTTTTGTTTCTCTTTATAGGTCAGAAGGGACTCTCTGTCTGTGTTCTTGGCTCTCTCTATGGCTTTATCTGTAATATCATCTTTATAACCTCTCACCTTGAATCTTTCTAATAGGATTTCGGATTGCTGTTCGAAGTCTGTCATCCTAGAGCAATTCTTTCTAATACGTAAAAATTGTCCTACCGGGATGTTTTTCTTCCATACATCTAGATGGCAACTTTTTGCATGTATATAATTACTACAGTCGACTTTCTTGAAATGGGTCTTAGTTTCAATTTTATTTTCTGCTTTCAGTATTTCTAGATCTAAAAACACCACAGAATCTGTACTGTAATTATATGTAAAGTTTAGTCCCCAGGTATTATTATTCATTTCATCAAACATATTTTTAAGTTCAGTTTCAGTACCTTTCCAGACTATTAGAAGGTCATCTATGTACCTTTTATAGAGCACAAGGTTTGCACCATAGCTGCCAGAATTGAGGAATTGAGTTTCCCAAGCACCCATAAAAAGATTGGCGTAGCTAGGTGCAAACCTTGTGCCCATCGCCGTACCCTCTATCTGTAGGTAAAATTTGTTGTTAAAGGAAAAGTAGTTATTGTCAAGTATGTATTTAATGCTTTTTAAAATAAAAGCCCTATGTTGATCTGACATGTTTAGATCAGATTTTAAAAACATTTCAACCGCTTTAATTCCCTTGGAGTGATCAATTACCGTGTATAAAGATGTTACATCACACGTTGCTAGGATCATCCCTTCCTCCCAATGTATGGATTTAAGTTCATTTAAGACTTGTGTGGAATCTTTAAGGTATGAGTTAAGATTTCTAACATGTTTTTGGAGAAAATTGTCCACATATCTAGATAAATTCGCTGATAAAGATTCTATCCCAGAAATGATTGGTCTACCTGGAGGGTTGACCAAACATTTGTGGATCTTCGGCAGGAAATAAAAGATGGGGATACGAGGAAATTTGGGTATCAAAAATTCAAGTTCTTTATCATTCAAAATGCCAGATTTGCTGCCTTCCTTAAGTAATTTGTCTAATGTCCTATTGAATTTTTTTGTAGGATCAAAATCTAATTTTTTATTATAAGTCTTGGTGTCATTTAGAAGTCTATTTGCCTCTTTGATGTCATTAGTAGTGTCCATCAGGACAATTCCTCCGCCCTTATCGGCAGGTTTGATGGTCACCCCACTGTTTTTTTGGAGGTTCTCGATAATTTCTTTATCTTTAATGCTTAAATTGTAATTTTTAAGTTTCTTGGGATTGTATTTCTGTATATCCTTACAAACTAATTTTTCAAAAGTGTCAAGGTAGTTACCCTTAGCATGTGTGGGGTTAAATTTAGATTTTATTTTAAAATCTGTATGTTGAATACTATCTGAAATGTCGTTACTTATTTGCCTTTCAATAGGGTTTTTGAGAAAAAATCTTTTAATAGTGAGATTACGTACAAATTTTTTAATATGAATATGGGTATTAAACTTGTCTAGTCTCTTTGTTGGTGCAAATGAGAGACCTAGACTAAGGACCCTTTCCTCATCTTCCTTCAATTTTATACTACTAAGATTAAAGATGCCCTGATGTTTGCTCATTATCTCCATCTTTTTGCCTCGTTTAGAAACTCCTCTTCCTCTCTTTCCTCTAAGTTTCTTTTTCTCCTTAGACTGGACTCGTTTTCCTGTCTTGATATATCTCGTGAGTGGCCCTCTTTGAGAGGGCTTCTCTCTAAAAAAACTTGTTCATCATTTTTATGTGTTTCCTCATTAGGCCTTTGATCTCTAAAGGTATCAAACCGATTTTGTGTAGGGATTCTCCATTGGTCATCTTGTCTGTTTACCCATCTATTTGTTCTTCTGGGATATTCCCAGTAATTTTGTCTATTCTGAAATTGTCTATCTGAGTTTCGTCTAAAGGAGTTATGCTGGAATTCTGAATAAAAATGATCCCTATTTTGGTATCTAGGAGCTCTCGGTCTGTCATAATAGGTATTAGAATTGGTATTATAATTTCTCTCATAATGGTAGTTATCATTATATGTGTTACGATTCCTATTCTCATTGCGTTGTGTTTGGGAATAACCTAGTGATCTATTTTCATGATTATTTTCCCTTCTATGTTCATTAGAGATTGGGGGGTTTGTATTTGAGCTCTCACCCCTGTGTATTTGTGTATTATCGTTTATATCTCTTTCCATCTTTCCCTATTTTGTTCTCAAAAGTTCTTTATTAAGATTAGCTAATTTGTCCATTATAACTTTTTGTCTTTCTTTGAATTCATTACTGCTTTTTTTATCTTTTAATTTCTCTTTAATTTCTAAGATATTATTTTCAATATTTACTAAGGTCTCTTTCCTAGATCTCTTTAAGATATCTATCAAAGTGTTGGATGCTTTTTTTAGGGTATCAGACCATTCATTCTGTAGTGTATCTGAAAGGGGAAAGGTACAGTTTTTGTTTAGGCGCAGGCCTCTTGGAATAATATCTTTAGAGGTGTATCTATTCAAAAAGACCAGTTCCATTTTCTGCTTAAGTTCTTTGGTCATATTATATTCCAAATTTTGCATCAAATCTGATATTTTGTCAGATGTACATATATTGGGTATTGGAGTATTTTCATCTTTCATATCAAGGAAAATTTTATCTCTAAAATCAAAAATATCTTCCATAATAGGAAACTGGAAAACCTGCTGCTACTGCTTTAGAAGGAAAAAGGCAATATTAAAAAAGTGTTTAAGCAGAGCGCTGGTTAATAGACGGGATACCACACAACTTACAAGTGAGAAAAGATCCTTCTATCTTTTCAAAAAATGTAGTAGGAATTATGGTGATAGTAAGTGCGCTAAAAGAAAGCTAAAGGTATCCAATTATATCCAGTATTAAACAAAAGAGTTATAAAAATATATGTAAATGTGAAAAGTGTAATAAGTGTGTAAAAATTCACAGTCAAAAGATAAAAAGAGGAGTGTGAGGGGGAAATGGGTGGATCTGTGCGAAAAAATGACAGTGTCCGCAAAAAATAAGTGATTTTTATATCTTGGGAAGAGATAGTTAAGTCTTCTATCAATAGTGTGCTAATGCCAAAAAATAATATATAATCAAAGTATGTGACAATAAGTAGTGTGACCATATATTGGTGTAATAATATCAAACTATAGATAGTGTATGTTAGAAAGAAACAATACGTTAAATTGTAGCGAAAAAACTAAAATATCTAAAAAATTAAATTATGCAGCCTAAATCATATATCAAAAATATTTATTTATACACAATCACAATCAAATAAAAGGGGACGTCTCCCCTAATAAAAAATAATAAAAGCAGAATTAAGCAAGTAGAAATTCAATACTAAAAAAGCAGACTTTGCTGAGAAAATGTGTTAAAAAATGCACTGTGTTGTGCAGAGAGAGACAGTCTCTTATAGTATCAGAACCTTTCGTTGTTGCTTTATAGGTAGGTTTTACTGACCAAGTTCAGGATTTGGAAAAAGTGTAGGCTCCTTATAGCACTATACAGTCATTCAACTTTATTGAACTTAATGCTTTAAGATTCTTTCTACTTACTTCACCACTCGTGTGGCAACGATATCACCTGTACAGCTCCAAGTATCCAAACTAAGTCAGTGCGCCGCGTGTATCTCGGCGTCTGACGTCATCGGCAAACTTCAGCCGCTGTCACCGTAATAGTTGGCTTTCTGGATATTATAATCTTAGGTGGTTTTGGAGATAGTCACTCTTTGTGTTTCCAACAGAGATAGTTCCCTGCACTTAGTGCTGATTGCACGCAGGAAAAAAAAGGAGGATGTTGAAAAATGTAGATAACCCGGGTTAATAAATAAAGTTGAGAAAATCCTTAAGTATAGAATGTCCTCATTCAAGTTGTAATGTCAGATAACACAGCCACTCAGATCAACGCGTTTCGCTCGCCAGGGAGCTTTTTCAAGATAGATGTGACTGGTCAGGTGTATCCTTATAAAGGTGTCAGAAAACCCTCATTGGTAGTTTTTTTAATTGGAGTTTAAGGTGGAATCATAGGAATACTATGTATCTGTATATGTCCCATCTGATTAAGGTGGAATAGTCTCTTCATGTTCATTCTCAGCTTAAAGAGGAATATCTTTTTTAGCTTAATATCTTGTTTACTTAAAAGGCTACTATATAGGTACTACTGCAATATTCATAATATTCTAAAAAGAATGATATTCATAAAAAATGATATTCATAAAAAAATTTATATTCATAAAATTTATCTAATATCTAAAAAATAATGATTAATATTCATAAAATACATAAAATTCATAAAATTTGTCTAACATATATCAAAAACCTCTTTTAGAGTATTTTAATAAAAGTGGCCCTAAAACTTAAATCTTGTGACAGGAGAGATATATATGTCCATCCTACAATACTAAAAATTCAAATAGGGATTTTATCGAGTTGATTATGGCCATAAAACTTAAGCAGTATAAAAGTTACAGTTTAGAATCACCATTAGTCAAACAAAAAGGGTGAGAGATCTAATTCCGAGTTTAAACCTCTTGGGTACAGAGTATCGTATTTGTAAATTAGCTCTGCTTCTTTTATCAGTAATTTCTTCTCTATACTGCCACCTCTCCAATGATTATGTACTTTTTGTACACCCCAATATTTTAGATCTTTAGTTTTACCTTTATGGACTGATTTAAAGTGTTTGTATAGATGAGTATCATCTCTACCGTTTTTTATATTGCCAATATGCTCTCTTATTCGGTCCCTAATCATTCTTTTGGTTTCCCCAAAGTAAAAAAGGTTGCAAGTGCACTTAAGAACATAGATTATATTTTTATTGGTACATCTTATGGTGTCTTTAATTATGAGGGGTTTCTCTGTATTATTAATTCTAATATTTTTTAATTTGTTACTGTGGCCACATGCCTTACATGAATAGCATGGAAAAAAAACCATAATACTTTTCCCAGTTAGATCTTTTTGTTTTAGTATATTTTTCTTTTTTGTTTTCAGTTCACTAGGTGCCAAAATTGTTTTAAGGTTCGCTGCCTTTTTAAAAATAAATTTGGGGTTGTCAATAATTTTCTCCCCTAACAGGTCATCTTCTTTTATTAGGTGCCAATGTTTTTTTATTATCCGTTTGATGACATTCAGGTCAGCACTATAATCTGTTATAAAAGGGACCATGATCTTATCACTGGTCTCTTTTTGTTTCTCTTTATAGGTCAGAAGGGACTCTCTGTCTGTGTTCTTGGCTCTCTCTATGGCTTTATCTGTAATATCATCTTTATAACCTCTCACCTTGAATCTTTCTAATAGGATTTCGGATTGCTGTTCGAAGTCTGTCATCCTAGAGCAATTCTTTCTAATACGTAAAAATTGTCCTACCGGGATGTTTTTCTTCCATACATCTAGATGGCAACTTTTTGCATGTATATAATTACTACAGTCGACTTTCTTGAAATGGGTCTTAGTTTCAATTTTATTTTCTGCTTTCAGTATTTCTAGATCTAAAAACACCACAGAATCTGTACTGTAATTATATGTAAAGTTTAGTCCCCAGGTATTATTATTCATTTCATCAAACATATTTTTAAGTTCAGTTTCAGTACCTTTCCAGACTATTAGAAGGTCATCTATGTACCTTTTATAGAGCACAAGGTTTGCACCATAGCTGCCAGAATTGAGGAATTGAGTTTCCCAAGCACCCATAAAAAGATTGGCGTAGCTAGGTGCAAACCTTGTGCCCATCGCCGTACCCTCTATCTGTAGGTAAAATTTGTTGTTAAAGGAAAAGTAGTTATTGTCAAGTATGTATTTAATGCTTTTTAAAATAAAAGCCCTATGTTGATCTGACATGTTTAGATCAGATTTTAAAAACATTTCAACCGCTTTAATTCCCTTGGAGTGATCAATTACCGTGTATAAAGATGTTACATCACACGTTGCTAGGATCATCCCTTCCTCCCAATGTATGGATTTAAGTTCATTTAAGACTTGCGTGGAATCTTTAAGGTGTGAGTTAAGATTTCTAACATGTTTTTGGAGAAAATTGTCCACATATCTAGATAAATTCGCTGATAAAGATTCTATCCCAGAAATGATTGGTCTACCTGGAGGGTTGACCAAACATTTGAGGATCTTCGGCAGGAAATAAAAGATGGGGATACGAGGAAATTTGGGTATCAAAAATTCAAGTTCTTTATCATTCAAAATGCCAGATTTGCTGCCTTCCTTAAGTAATTTGTCTAATGTCCTATTGAATTTTTTTGTAGGATCAAAATCTAATTTTTTATTATAAGTCTTGGTGTCATTTAGAAGTCTATTTGCCTCTTTGATGTAATTAGTAGTGTCCATCAGGACAATTCCTCCGCCCTTATCGGCAGGTTTGATGGTCACCCCACTGTTTTTTTGGAGGTTCTCGATAATTTCTTTATCTTTAATGCTTAAATTGTAATTTTTAAGTTTCTTGGGATTGTATTTCTGTATATCCTTACAAACTAATTTTTCAAAAGTGTCAAGGTAGTTACCCTTAGCATGTGTGGGGTTAAATTTAGATTTTATTTTAAAATCTGTATGTTGAATACTATCTGAAATGTCGTTACTTATTTGCCTTTCAATAGGGTTTTTGAGAAAAAATCTTTTAATAGTGAGATTACGTACAAATTTTTTAATATGAATATGGGTATTAAACTTGTCTAGTCTCTTTGTTGGTGCAAATGAGAGACCTAGACTAAGGACCCTTTCCTCATCTTCCTTCAATTTTATACTACTAAGATTAAAGATGCCCTGATGTTTGCTCATTATCTCCATCTTTTTGCCTCGTTTAGAAACTCCTCTTCCTCTCTTTCCTCTAAGTTTCTTTTTCTCCTTAGACTGGACTCGTTTTCCTGTCTTGATATATCTCGTGAGTGGCCCTCTTTGAGAGGGCTTCTCTCTAAAAAAACTTGTTCATCATTTTTATGTGTTTCCTCATTAGGCCTTTGATCTCTAAAGGTATCAAACCGATTTTGTGTAGGGATTCTCCATTGGTCATCTTGTCTGTTTACCCATCTATTTGTTCTTCTGGGATATTCCCAGTAATTTTGTCTATTCTGAAATTGTCTATCTGAGTTTCGTCTAAAGGAGTTATGCTGGAATTCTGAATAAAAATGATCCCTATTTTGGTATCTAGGAGCTCTCGGTCTGTCATAATAGGTATTAGAATTGGTATTATAATTTCTCTCATAATGGTAGTTATCATTATATGTGTTACGATTCCTATTCTCATTGCGTTGTGTTTGGGAATAACCTAGTGATCTATTTTCATGATTATTTTCCCTTCTATGTTCATTAGAGATTGGGGGGTTTGTATTTGAGCTCTCACCCCTGTGTATTTGTGTATTATCGTTTATATCTCTTTCCATCTTTCCCCATTTTGTTCTCAAAAGTTCTTTATTAAGATTAGCTAATTTGTCCATTATAACTTTTTGTCTTTCTTTGAATTCATTACTGCTTTTTTTATCTTTTAATTTCTCTTTAATTTCTAAGATATTATTTTCAATATTTACTAAGGTCTCTTTCCTAGATCTCTTTAAGATATCTATCAAAGTGTTGGATGCTTTTTTTAGGGTATCAGACCATTCATTCTGTAGTGTATCTGAAAGGGGAAAGGTACAGTTTTTGTTTAGGCGCAGGCCTCTTGGAATAATATCTTTAGAGGTGTATCTATTCAAAAAGACCAGTTCCATTTTCTGCTTAAGTTCTTTGGTCATATTATATTCCAAATTTTGCATCAAATCTGATATTTTGGGTATTGGAGTATTTTCATCTTTCATATCAAGGAAAATTTTATCTCTAAAATCAAAAATATCTTCCATAATAGGAAACTGGAAAACCTGCTGCTACTGCTTTAGAAGGAAAAAGGCAATATTAAAAAAGTGTTTAAGCAGAGCGCTGGTTAATAGACGGGATACCACACAACTTACAAGTGAGAAAAGATCCTTCTATCTTTTCAAAAAATGTAGTAGGAATTATGGTGATAGTAAGTGCGCTAAAAGAAAGTTAAAGGTATCCAATTTTTACATACTTATTACACTTTTCACATTTACATATATTTTTATAACTCTTTTGTTTAATACTGGATATAATTGGATACCTTTAGCTTTCTTTTAGCGCACTTACTATCACCATAATTCCTACTACATTTTTTGAAAAGATAGAAGGATCTTTTCTCACTTGTAAGTTGTGTGGTATCCCGTCTATTAACCAGCGCTCTGCTTAAACACTTTTTTAATATTGCCTTTTTCCTTCTAAAGCAGTAGCAGCAGGTTTTCCAGTTTCCTATTATGGAAGATATTTTTGATTTTAGAGATAAAATTTTCCTTGATATGAAAGATGAAAATACTCCAATACCCAATATATGTACATCTGACAAAATATCAGATTTGATGCAAAATTTGGAATATAATATGACCAAAGAACTTAAGCAGAAAATGGAACTGGTCTTTTTGAATAGATACACCTCTAAAGATATTATTCCAAGAGGCCTGCGCCTAAACAAAAACTGTACCTTTCCCCTTTCAGATACACTACAGAATGAATGGTCTGATACCCTAAAAAAAGCATCCAACACTTTGATAGATATCTTAAAGAGATCTAGGAAAGAGACCTTAGTAAATATTGAAAATAATATCTTAGAAATTAAAGAGAAATTAAAAGATAAAAAAAGCAGTAATGAATTCAAAGAAAGACAAAAAGTTATAATGGACAAATTAGCTAATCTTAATAAAGAACTTTTGAGAACAAAATGGGGAAAGATGGAAAGAGATATAAACGATAATACACAAATACACAGGGGTGAGAGCTCAAATACAAACCCCCCCAATCTCTAATGAACATAGAAGGGAAAATAATCATGAAAATAGATCACTAGGTTATTCCCAAACACAACGCAATGAGAATAGGAATCGTAACACATATAATGATAACTACCATTATGAGAGAAATTATAATACCAATTCTAATACCTATTATGACAGACCGAGAGCTCCTAGATACCAAAATAGGGATCATTTTTATTCAGAATTCCAGCATAACTCCTTTAGACGAAACTCAGATAGACAATTTCAGAATAGACAAAATTACTGGGAATATCCCAGAAGAACAAATAGATGGGTAAACAGACAAGATGACCAATGGAGAATCCCTACACAAAATCGGTTTGATACCTTTAGAGATCAAAGGCCTAATGAGGAAACACATAAAAATGATGAACAAGTTTTTTTAGAGAGAAGCCCTCTCAAAGAGGGCCACTCACGAGATATATCAAGACAGGAAAACGAGTCCAGTCTAAGGAGAAAAAGAAACTTAGAGGAAAGAGAGGAAGAGGAGTTTCTAAACGAGGCAAAAAGATGGAGATAATGAGCAAACATCAGGGCATCTTTAATCTTAGTAGTATAAAATTGAAGGAAGATGAGGAAAGGGTCCTTAGTCTAGGTCTCTCATTTGCACCAACAAAGAGACTAGACAAGTTTAATACCCATATTCATATTAAAAAATTTGTACGTAATCTCACTATTAAAAGATTTTTTCTCAAAAACCCTATTGAAAGGCAAATAAGTAACGACATTTCAGATAGTATTCAACATACAGATTTTAAAATAAAATCTAAATTTAACCCCACACATGCTAAGGGTAACTACCTTGACACTTTTGAAAAATTAGTTTGTAAGGATATACAGAAATACAATCCCAAGAAACTTAAAAATTACAATTTAAGCATTAAAGATAAAGAAAATATCGAGAACCTCCAAAAAAACAGTGGGGTGACCATCAAACCTGCCGATAAGGGCGGAGGAATTGTCCTGATGGACACTACTAATTACATCAAAGAGGCAAATAGACTTCTAAATGACACCAAGACTTATAATAAAAAATTAGATTTTGATCCTACAAAAAAATTCAATAGGACATTAGACAAATTACTTAAGGAAGGCAGCAAATCTGGCATTTTGAATGATAAAGAACTTGAATTTTTGATACCCAAATTTCCTCGTATCCCCATCTTTTATTTCCTGCCGAAGATCCACAAATGTTTGGTCAACCCTCCAGGTAGACCAATCATTTCTGGGATAGAATCTTTATCAGCGAATTTATCTAGATATGTGGACAATTTTCTCCAAAAACATGTTAGAAATCTTAACTCATACCTTAAAGATTCCACACAAGTCTTAAATGAACTTAAATCCATACATTGGGAGGAAGGGATGATCCTAGCAACGTGTGATGTAACATCTTTATAGACGGTAATTGATCACTCCAAGGGAATTAAAGCGGTTGAAATGTTTTTAAAATCTGATCTAAACATGTCAGATCAACATAGGGCTTTTATTTTAAAAAGCATTAAATACATACTTGACAATAACTACTTTTCCTTTAACAACAAATTTTACCTACAGATAGAGGGTACGGCGATGGGCACAAGGTTTGCACCTAGCTACGCCAATCTTTTTATGGGTGCTTGGGAAACTCAATTCCTCAATTCTGGCAGCTATGGTGCAAACCTTGTGCTCTATAAAAGGTACATAGATGACCTTCTAATAGTCTGGAAAGGTACTGAAACTGAACTTAAAAATATGTTTGATGAAATGAATAATAATACCTGGGGACTAAACTTTACATATAATTACAGTACAGATTCTGTGGTGTTTTTAGATCTAGAAATACTGAAAGCAGAAAATAAAATTGAAACTAAGACCCATTTCAAGAAAGTCGACTGTAATAATTATATACATGCAAAAAGTTGCCATCTAGATGTATGGAAGAAAAACATCCCGGTAGGACAATTTTTACGTATTAGAAAGAATTGCTCTAGGATGACAGACTTCGAACAGCAATCCGAAATCCTATTAGAAAGATTCAAGGTGAGAGGTTATAAAGATGATATTACAGATAAAGCCATAGAGAGAGCCAAGAACACAGACAGAGAGTCCCTTCTGACCTATAAAGAGAAACAAAAAGAGACCAGTGATAAGATCATGGTCCCTTTTATAACAGATTATAGTGCTGACCTGAATGTCATCAAACGGATAATAAAAAAACATTGGCACCTAATAAAAGAAGATGACCTGTTAGGGGAGAAAATTATTGACAACCCCAAATTTATTTTTAAAAAGGCAGCCAACCTTAAAACAATTTTGGCACCTAGTGAACTGAAAACAAAAAAGAAAAATATACTAAAACAAAAAGATCTAACTGGGAAAAGTATTATGGTTTTTTTCCATGCTATTCATGTAAGGCATGTGGCCACAGTAACAAATTAAAAAATATTAGAATTAATAATACAGAGAAACCCCTCATAATTAAAGACACCATAAGATGTACCAATAAAAATATAATCTATGTTCTTAAGTGCACTTGCAACCTTTTTTACTTTGGGGAAACCAAAAGAATGATTAGGGACCGAATAAGAGAGCATATTGGCAATATAAAAAACGGTAGAGATGATACTCATCTATACAAACACTTTAAATCAGTCCATAAAGGTAAAACTAAAGATCTAAAATATTGGGGTGTACAAAAAGTACATAATCATTGGAGAGGTGGCAGTATAGAGAAGAAATTACTGATAAAAGAAGCAGAGCTAATTTACAAATACAATACTCTGTACCCAAGAGGTTTAAACTCGGAATTAGATCTCTCACCCTTTTTGTTTGACTTATGGTGATTCTAAACTGTAACTTTTATACTGCTTAAGTTTTACGGCCATAATCAACTCGATAAAATCCCTTTTGGATTTTTCAGTATTGTAGGATGGACATATATATCTCTCCTGTCACAAGATTTAAGTTTTAGGGCCACTTTTATTAAAATACTCTAAAAGAGGTTTTTGATATATGTTAGACAAATTTTATGAATTTTATGTATTTTATGAATATTAATCATTATTTTTTAGATATTAGATAAATTTTATGAATATAAATTTTTTTTATGAATATCATTTTTTATGAATATCATTCTTTTTAGAATATTATGAATATTGCAGTAGTACCTATATAGTAGCCTTTTAAGTAAACAAGATATTAAGCTAAAAAAGATATTCCTCTTTAAGCTGAGAATGAACATGAAGAGACTATTCCACCTTAATCAGATGGGACATATACAGATACATAGTATTCCTATGATTCCACCTTAAACTCCAATTAAAAAAACTACCAATGAGGGTTTTCTGACACCTTTATAAGGATACACCTGACCAGTCACATCTATCTTGAAAAAGCTCCCTGGCGAGCGAAACGCGTTGATCTGAGTGGCTGTGTTATCTGACATTACAACTTGAATGAGGACATTCTATACTTAAGGATTTTCTGAACTTTATTTATTAACCCGGGTTATCTACATTTTTCAACATCCTCCTTTTTTTCCTGCGTGCAATCAGCACTAAGTGCAGGGAACTATCTCTGTTGGAAACACAAAGAGTGACTATCTCCAAAACCACCTAGGATTATAATATCCAGAAAGCCAACTATTACGGTGACAGCGGCTGAAGTTTGCCGATGACGTCAGACGCCGAGATACACGCGGCGCACTGACTTAGTTTGGATACTTGGAGCTGTACAGGTGATATCGTTGCCACACGAGTGGTGAAGTAAGTAGAAAGAATCTTAAAGCATTAAGTTCAATAAAGTTGAATGACTGTATAGTGCTATAAGGAGCCTACACTTTTTCCAAATCCTGAACTTGGTCAGTAAAACCTACCTATAAAGCAACAACGAAAGGTTCTGATACTATAAGAGACTGTCTCTCTCTGCACAACACAGTGCATTTTTTAACACATTTTCTCAGCAAAGTCTGCTTTTTTAGTATTGAATTTCTACTTGCTTAATTCTGCTTTTATTATTTTTATTAGGGGAGACGTCCCCTTTTATTTGATTGTGATTGTGTATAAATAAATATTTTTGATATATGATTTAGGCTGCATAATTTAATTTTTTAGATATTTTTGTTTTTTCGCTACAATTTAACGTATTGTTTCTTTCTAACATACACTATCTATAGTTTGATATTATTACACCAATATATGGTCACACTACTTATTGTCACATACTTTGATTATATATTATTTTTTGGCATTAGCACACTATTGATAGAAGACTTAACTATCTCTTCCCAAGATATAAAAATCACTTATTTTTTGCGGACACTGTCATTTTTTCGCACAGATCCTCCCATTTCCCCCTCACACCCCTCTTTTTATCTTTTGACTGTGAATTTTTACACACTTATTACACTTTTCACATTTACATATATTTTTATAACTCTTTTGTTTAATACTGGATATAATTGGATACCTTTAGCTTTCTTTTAGCGCACTTACTATCACCATAATTCCTACTACATTTTTTGAAAAGATAGAAGGATCTTTTCTCACTTGTAAGTTGTGTGGTATCCCGTCTATTAACCAGCGCTCTGCTTAAACACTTTTTTAATATGAGCTTAGAATAAAGAAGACATTTAGTGGTTAGAGAGTTAAAACGTATTTTACGATGTTAGATGTTAATTTTAATATACAATGAACAACTTCCAATGCAGATTTTGTTTAAGGAATATGCAATTCCCCATTTGCTGTAATAGTCGACAATTGTACAAATGTATTGTTTATCCTTTTTTGTTTTGGTCAGCTTGCCAATTAGGTCCATACCAAGTAATTACCAAGGTCCTGTAACATATATATATATATATATATATATATATATATATATATATTAAAAATTAACATTTTCACATATGATAATGACTATATAGATATTTAAAAACATTACTTTTTATAAAATTGAAATTGAAATTAAAAGCTTTTAATTTTAAAATCAAATTTAAATATCCTGTAAGATAGCAAGCCAGTGACGTGCTGTCATAGGAGGCAGGTGAGGCAGCGCCTTACCTGTCCTATGTGTGTAATTACACAATTTAATACTATTTAATAAAAAAATTAAAAAAAAAGTAAAAAAATTTTTTAGTCATTGATGACCCCCCTACCCCCCACTACAGACTCACCTATCATATTTGAATAATTAGGCATGCCCAAAATTAATTATCAAACCCATACACAACATATTGCGCAAGGAAGTAGAGGCTGTGAGCCTTTCCGTTGCACAATATGATTGTATTTGTTCGTATGGGCCGCTAGAGACTGCCACCCAGTGGCGAATAAGCGTAATTCGCTTCTCTTCGCGGCCCATACTGCTCCCAATAGAGGCTGGTCTATAGCAGCCTCAGGTGCCCTGCCTCTGCCCTCAGCCAATCAGCGGTCACAACTCTTACAGTGACTCCAGTGGGTGGGACTGGTGCAGGGCGGGAAATCTGAGGTGCAGAGTAAGACACGCTGTCACATGCCAGTCCAGAGTGAAAAGGTCTGCAGCCATCCACACACTCAGTCAGATTGTGACCATGATGGACCTGGACTGGAGTACACTGCAAACTTACTGAGTAGGAATAAGCAGAGCAGCAGCACTAGAGGGCTCAAGTTGCGCCGGCGGGAAGGAAGAGCATAACAGGGTAGGAGATGGATGTTCAATAGTTACTGTACTGTAAGTCCTAACCACTGGCTGCAGCTGATTCTTATTGTTACAGTGACTCACGCTGTGTCTGGCGACTGCTTGTTTTCACAC
This sequence comes from Bombina bombina, assembly GCF_027579735.1. Lineage (NCBI taxonomy): Eukaryota > Metazoa > Chordata > Amphibia > Anura > Bombinatoridae > Bombina > Bombina bombina. Next base: position 470,082,179 of record NC_069505.1, on the reverse strand, counting down.
TCTCTTTTAGTGCAGGCTAAAGTTACAGCCTTAAACAGGAAGAATTTTACCTAGTAACTAAACCACCATGCTCAGCATGCTGCACTCAGAAACTTCCTAAACACAAATATGCTTTATATACCGTGCTGATTCTGAGCATGGTATATAAAGCATATTTGTGTTTAGGAAGTTTCTGAGTGCAGCATGCTGAGAATGGTGGTTTAGTTACTAGGTAAAATTCTTCCTGTTTAAGGCTGTAACTTTAGCCTGCACTAAAGGGGAGTGGGAAATTAAGCACTCGGCAGACACAGCCTGGATCACTGTAACAAATGTCTGGGTTTGGAGTCTGTTGATTTATGAGGTGACTGTTTGATCATGGCAGCGTAATCACTAGGTCAGTGTCTCTGAGTCAGTCAGTCTGCCAACGGAGCTGAGCCACTGTGTGACTGGTCACTAGTCTTGGTGATTTATGCAGCTCTATCTAGGACTGTGTCTCTACTCCGAGTCAGCCTGCCCTGACCCCGGAGCTGCTGCGCTGGTGAGTTATGTAACTGTCAGCACCAGCTGAACTGCTACTACAAGCAACGGTAGCCTGGTCACTTCACATAATTCATGACCTCTCTAAGCACAGCCTCTTCACAGACCGCAGTGTCATCTTGGGGAAGGAGGAACTGTCCTAGTCAGAAGGATCCATCCATCATGCAATTGCAAATCAATTGCAATGTTTGTTACCGGACTGGAAATCAGAAGGTCAGTTAGTTGCACTCCAGAACATTTTCTTAAGTTGCCCTTACCATTACACTGTTTGATTTTTTTTTAATGTATCTGGCACTGAGCAGTAGCATTGAGCACTCTGGCACTTATTTCTTTGAATTAATTTTGTCCTTACCAGTGTTTTGTCCTTACCAGTGTGTGAATTATTTTAGGAGATGAACAATAATAATTACAATTAAAAAAAAAAAACACAGTGGGGGTTATGGGTAGGAGAGATGGAGTGTCACTTATATGGCACTGACTATAGAAGCCAGTTGGCCATAAAGTATTTATGTACGCCTAGTTTATGCACGCCTATCCCATTTTTTTACAATAAACTCCCTCCTTGACCCACTGCAATCTGGATTTCGTCCCCATCACTCCACAGAGACCGCAATTGTTAAGGTTACCAACTACCTACTTACAGCAAAATCAAAAGGCCACTTCTCTCTGCTTGTCCTCCTTGATCTGTCCGCAGCCTTTGACACTGTTGACCACCCTCTTTTGCTCAAAACCCTCCAATCCTTCTGCATCTGTGACACAGCCCTCTCGTGGCTCTCTTCCTACCTGTCAAACCGTACCTTTAGTGTAGCCTTCTCTGGGACCTCCTCGTCACCACTTTCTTTCAGAGTACCGCAAGGCTGTGTCCTCGGTCCCCTTCTCTTCTCAATCTACACGTCATCACCAGGCTCCCTAATAAAGTCCCACGGTTTACAATATCATTTGTATTCCTACAACACCCAAATCTACTTCTCTGCACCAGACCTATCTCCTTCCTTGCTAACCAGTGTAACTAACTTTTTTTCTCACATCTCTAACTGGATGGTCTCTCTCTACCTCAAGCTAAATCTCTCCAAAACTGAGCTCCTTATTTTCCCCCCTTCCTCAAAACTCTCCTCCCCAAATGTCTCTATTACTGTCAACAACTCCATCATTACCCCTACCCCACATGCCCGATGTCTCGGGGTCACATTTGACTCAGATCTTTCTTTCACTCCTCACATTCAGTCCTTTTTTAAAGCCTGCCGCTTCCACCTTAACAACATCTCTAAAATTAGACACTTCCTTACACAAGACACTTTTAAGATTTTAATCCACTCTCTCATTCTTTCCCGCCTGGATTACTGCAACTCTGTCCTCTCTGGTCTCCCCACCTGCCACCTAGCTCCTTTACAATCCATAATGAATGCCTCTGCCAGACTCATCTTCCTTACACGTCGCCCTTCATCTGCTGCACCTCTCTGCCAATCCCTTCACTGGCTTCCTCTTGCCTCTAGGATCAAACACAAAATTCTCATTCTGACATACAAAGCCCTCAACTGCACTGCACTGCTCCCCCCTATATCTCAGACCTTGTCTCCAGATACTCTTCCTCCCGTCCCCTTCGCTCTGCTCATGACCGCCTACTCTTCTCCTCTCTTGTCACCTCATCACACTCACGTTTACAGGACTTCTCCAGACTGGCTCCCATCTTGTGGAACTCTCTGCCTCGCTCAACAAGACTCTCTTCTAGTTTTAAAAGCTTCAAGTGCTCCATAAAGACTCTACTGTTCAGGGATGCATACAACCTACACTAACCTTTCTTAATACCAGTTCCTCTCCTCCATTGCTATCCCCTGAACCCCCTTAGCATGTAAGCCTAAGAGTACAGCTGTTTGTAGATCACCTTCTTAAGAGCTGACTACAACAGTGCAACTCTTGGCAGGGCCCTCTACCCATTTGATCCCTATAATTGTTTTGTTGTACTCCCCCTTTGTTTATAGCGCTGCAGAATCTGTTGGCGCTCTACAAATAACCAATAATAATATTTTGCCATATTTAACAAGTACAGTTTGAATTTATTTATTTAATTAATTTTTTTTGCTCCATTATAGGAGACCAATAATGTGTAAAACTCAGTTTGTCATCTGTGTGGTAGTGATTTCTTCTCATGCTTACCATACAAACAAAATCACATGGGGGGGGGTGGATGGATGTCTATACATTTGCATAGTGTATACTCTGCAAGACAAATGTTGCTGCACTGTGTGTGACTGAAGAGTGTTCAGGTATGGCCTGACCTAAAGGTGGCAACCCTAAGCATAAATCTTCCTATATGTGTGATTACTATACAGCTATGGACTCTTCAGAGTAATAAATTACAGGGGGAGGTGGGGAGGTTGCGTTAGAGCCCTTACTGGCTGCCTTGTCAGAATTGTTTAACTATTCATGAACACAATATTTTTAGTAGACTTAAAGGGACATTATACACTAAATTTTTCTTTGCATAAATGTTTTTTAGATGATCCATTTATATAGCCTTTACATTTTTTTTGTTTTTAAAAGGATAGTTTTGATTAATTTTAAATAACATTGCTCTGATTTTCAGCCCAAAAGTTTTAGGAGAATACCGACGTATACCTACTCCAGCTGGCTTCTGTTTCTGTAAAGAGTCTTTTCATATGCAAATGAAGGGGGAGTGTCTGCTATTTACTCTTTGCAGTGGGTGTTCCAGAAACCTTTTAAACAGAGCTAAACTGTAAGCTTCTAAGGCCTAGATTTGGAGTTTTGCGTTAGAAAGGGTGTGTTAGATACGCATGCTTTTTTTTGGCCGCACCTTTTAAATACCGCTGAGTTCACAGAATGGCTGCGTTTTCAGTGCGTTAGGCTCCAAAAAGGGAGCGTAGACCATAATTTACCGCCACTGCAACTCTCAATACCAGCGGTGCTTACGGACCTAAAAACCTAACACCTGCAAAAAAACAGCGTTAAGCTCCTAACGCAGCCCCATTGTTTCCTATGTGGAAACACTTCCTATTTCTGCACCTAACACCCTAACATGTACCCCGAGTCTAAACACCCCTAACCTTACACTTATTAACCCCTAATCTACCGCCCCCCCCGCTATCGCTGACCCCTGCATATTATTATTAACCCCTAATCTGCCACTCCGTACACCGCCGCAACCTACATTATACCTATGTACCCCTAATCTGCTGCCCATAACACCGCCGACCCCTATATTATGTTTATTAACCCCTAATCTGCCCCCCACAACGTCGCCTCCACCTACCTACAATTATTGACCCCTAATCTGCCGACCGGACCTCACCGCTACTATAATAAATGTATTAACCCCTAATCCGCCTCACTAACCCTATAATAAATAGTATTAACCCCTAATCTGCCCTCCCTAACATCGCCGACACCTAACTTCAAGTTTTAACCCCTAATCTGCCGACCCGACCTCACCGCTACTCCCCTAAAGCCAAGTCTAACCGTAACCCTAACACCCCCCTAAGTTAAATATAATTTAAATCTAACAAAATAAATTAACTCTTATTAAATAAATTATTCCTATTTAAAGCTAAATACTTACCTGTAAAATAAACCCTAATATAGCTACAATATAAATTATAATTATATTGTAGCTATTTTAGGATTTATATTTATTTTACAGGCAACTTTGTATTTATTTTAACCAGGTACAATAGCTATTAAATAGTTAAGAACTATTTAATAGTTACCTAGTTAAAATAATTACAAAATTACCTGTAAAATAAATCATAACCTAAGTTACAATTAAACCTAACACTACACTATCAATAAATTAATTAAATAAAATACCTACAATTATCTACAATTAAACCTAACACTACACTATCAATAAATAAATTAAATAAAATACGTACAAATAAATACAATTAAATAAACTAACTAAAGTACAAAAAATAAAAAAAGCTAAGTTACAAAAAATAAAAAAATTAATTACAAACATAATAAAAATATTACAACAATTTTAAGCTAATTACACCTACTCTAAGCCCCCTAATAAAATAACAAAGCCCTTCAAAATAAAAAAATGCCCTACCCTATTCTAAAATTAAAATAGAAAAGCTCTTTTACCTTACCAGCCCTTAAAAGGGCCTTTTGCGGGGCATGCCCCAAAGAATTCAGCTCTTTTGCCTGTAAAATAAAACATACAATACCCCCCCAACATTACAACCCACCACCCACATACCCCTAATCTAACCCAAACCCCCCTTAAATAAACCTAACACTAAGCCCCTGAAGATCTTCCTACCTTGTCTTCACCATGCCAGGTATCACCGATCGCTCCAGGCTCCGAAGTCTTCATCCAAGCCCAAGCGGGGGCTGGAGATCCATTATCCGGCTGAAGTCTTCTATCAAGCGGCGGCTGAAGAGGTCCAGAAGAGGCTCCAAAGTCTTCATCCTATCCGGGCAGAAGAGTAGATCCGGACCGGCAACCATCTTCTTCCAAGCGGTGACAAGCGGCTCGATCTTGAAGACCTCCGGCGTGGATCCATCCTCTTCTTGAGACGTCCTAAGTCTGAATGAAGGTTCCTTTAAATGACGTCATCCAAGATGGCGTCCCTCGAATTCCGATTGGCTGATAGGATTCTATCAGCCAATCGGAATTAAGGTAGGACAATTCTGATTGGCTGATGGAATCAGCCAATCAGATTCAAGTTCAATCCGATTAGCTGATCCGATCAGCCAATCAGATTGAGCTCGCATTCTATTGGCTGTTCCGATCAGCCAATCGGAATTCGAGGGATGCCATCTTGGATGACGTCCCTTAAAGGAACCTTCATTCGTCGTCTAGTCGTCGGAAGAAGAGGATGGATCCGCGCCGGAGGTCTTCAAGATGGAGCCGGTCGTCATCGGATGGAAGAACATAGAAGATGCGGCTTGGATAAAGATGTTTGCCGGTCCGGATCGACTCTTCTGCCCGGATAGGATGAAGACTTCTGCCCGAAGATGGAATTCTTTAGCCGCCGCTTGGATCCAGACTTCAGCCGGAGGATGGACGTCACTCTTCAGCCCCCGCTTGGGCTTGGATGAAGATTTCGGAGGCTCTTCTGGACCGATCGGGACCCGGTGTGGTGAAGACAAGGTAGGGAGATCTTCAGGGGCTTAGTGTTAGGTTTATTTAAGGGGGGTTTGGGTTATATTAGGGCATGCCCCGCAAAGGGCCCTTTTAAGGGCTGGTAAGGTAAAAGAGCTTTTCTATTTTAATTTTAGAATAGGGTAGGGCATTTTTTTATTTTGGGGGGCTTTGTTATTTTATTAGGGGGCTTAGAGTAGGTGTAATTAGTTTAAAATTGTTGTAATATTTCTCTAATGTTTGTAAACATTTTTTTATTTTTTGTAACTTAGTTCTTTTTTATTTTTTGTACTTTAGTTAGTTTATTTAATTGTATTTATTTGTAGGTATTGTATTTAATTAATTTATTGATAGTGTAGTGTTAGGTTTAATTGTAGATAATTGTAGGTATTTTATTTAATTAATTTATTGATAGTGTAGTGTTAGGTTTAATTGTAACTTAGGTTAGGATTTATTTTACAGGTAATTTTGTAATTATTTTAAATAGGTAGCTATTAAATAGTAAATAACTATTTAATAGCTATTGTACCTGGTTAAAATAAATACAAAGTTGCCTGTAAAATAAATATTAATCCTAAAATAGCTACAATATAATTATAATTTAGCTTTAAATAGGAATAATTTATTTAATAAGAGTTAATTTATTTTGTTAGATTTAAATTATATTTAACTTAGGGGGGTGTTAGTGTTAGGGTTAGAATTAGCTTTAGGGGTTAAAAAATTTATTAGAGTAGCGGTGAGGTCCGGTCGGCAGATTAGGGGTTAATACTTTAAGTTAGGTGTCGGTGAGGTTAGGGAGGGCAGATTAGGGGTTAATACTATTTATTATAGGGTTATTGAGGTGGGAGTGAGGCGGATTAGGGGTTAATAACTTTATTAGTTAAGAAAAGGTATTGGTATCTACAGCATGGAAAGAATCACATATGAAACTTATAAATAATTATTATCTCTCACCGGAGAAAATGTCCAGGTTCTATCCTCTAGAAAGCTTTGTTTGCTCCCGATGTGTACTTCCTAAAGCAGATATCCTACATTTATTCTGGTCGTGCCCAAAAATACAGCAATTGTGGTTAAAGGTTTGGTTTTGGTACAGTAAATATTATCAAGATTACAATAAGTATACGGCGGTGGACATATTTTTTCTTACAAGCCCTGATTATAGGTCTAAAAGGCACTCTAAAATTCTGAACACAAATCATGGGGGGCGGAGCCAGCAGCCAAAGAGACCAGACGTGCTTCTTAGTAGCTCTTGGCTTCTCTGAATAAATTTTAGTAAAAATACGTTAATTATAGCTCTTCAACTATCCTCATATGATCAAACTTAAAGCAAATGTGAGACCACTGATCAAGTCTGTGAGTTTGCATTGAGATTACGCTACTGACCCACTTTTTTCTGGCTGCCTTGCAAGGGTGGTGGACTCCCTTGTGCACTTATGGCGGCATTCACACTAGCGCTGAGGTGCCTGCAGACTAAAATGGAGGAACAGCTCAGGGACTTCAGACGGGAGATATCATATTTATTCCCGCTGACACAGACAGCAGCTGAACAACTCCCTATGAAAGATATCTCTAATCCGGAGCAGATACATCTACTAATATCCCCTGCTGAGAGCATCCAATGGCGGAAAACGGCTCAGACAGCCGTTTTGGTTGCCTCCGGAATTCAGGGTACAGTTGAGTCTCAGACCGCTCTTAGCCCACTGATCTCAATAGCCAATGGAGACAGTTTGGAGACCCGGTCTGTCACTAGGAAGCCCCAGCCAGACTCAGTGAAACGTCCACCGGAGTTCAGTGGAATCTACACTAAATCACTGGCCCATGCAACCTCAGGCCGAATGCCCACTACCGACTCAGACATCTACACACTTGATGCACTTAGCCTCTCATTGTTTGACATGTTACCTGTACATTATGAAATGGACAGAGCGTTCATGGCTACAGGCAGAACATCTCCTCACCTAGATGGAGGATTGCGATCGACAGGCGGAGGTTGGCCGCAATCCAGAAGAGCCTACAATCTCCCTCAGACAGACCCCATGCAGCGCGGCAGCAGATCAGCCTCCCTTAGGAACGGAGTTGCAGAGGACCGGCATACACAAATCTGGCTACAAAGCTATACCGATGCACGGAGCGAATACCTGAGATCTCTTAGGTCATTTTTCTGCACCGGAAATCCAATGCCTCATACTCTTTCATGTAGGCTGAAATGTGAACTGTTTCTGCTGGACTCTATGCAAGGCCAGAGACGCTTGAGAGTAGATCTAGTCAGAGATGGTATAGGCTAGTCGCAACAACGTCCCAAAGATGTATATTACTTCTGCACCTGAGTGGGAACTTTTGATAATATATACATCTCTCCCCTGGACCTGTTGCTAATAATTAGATGAGTATTATACAATATGCAATGTCAATATAGTTCCTTTTTTCTTCATACTGTGTTTTTGCCTATGTCTTGCCCCAGGTAGTTACAGTTATATCCAGTTCCTGACTTATGAGATTATACATGTATAGGAGACACATATACAGCCTCCCAACATATACCTTAGACTTAAAGTTCAGTGTTTCCAGTTACTAGCATAACTATATTATTTACTTAACACTAGTTGCTGGCCCTAACAACAGTTATAATCTCACCTAGAGCCAGAGGGCAGTATGTTAGTATGATTATACTCATTATTTGTTATAGTTAGTATCATTCCCTCATAACCTATTATCTTTGTATGCCTTATATATACCTCTGTGATACCGCACTTAAATTACTGAGCCAAAAGGTTCATATTGTACTTACTACTATCTAGTGCCTACTACAGCACAGAAGGTTCCTTCAGACAGACACTACAATATGGAAATATGCTGTGTCAATAGGTTCATGGTGTTTGCATGTGAATAGCTGATAATCTTATACCTTAAAGAGCGTTAGTACACGCTCGATAATTCTAGATTTTAAGTAGTTAGTCTGTGACACTGTTTAGTCTCACCTACTTAGATACATCATAGCGGCTCTAGATGTCAAACAATTTCTTAATTGGCTGAGCATGTTTTATTTTAACCATTAGCCTGTATTGCCAAGCTAGACACAGACTCCTCCTAAACGCAGTTTAACTATAAGCCAGATTACTGGTATTGCTTAAACCGCTGAAGTTAGATAGAGTCTAGCTTAAAAGTTCATTGATTCTAACTTAATCCTACTCTGTACCATCTTGATATAGTGACTGCATAACATATGAAACCTATACTTAACTAATGTCTGTTTGTTTAACATTTGCCTCTCTAGAGATTTGACCATTGTTGAATATGCATATTACCCCTTATTTATAAGTCTCTACAAATCCACCACAGATGAGATTAGAGAATATTTAGCTATCTACCAGCAAGTTTAACCTCTCCCGCTCCTTATATTCCAAACAAATGTCCAGAGTATCTACCAGGCTTATCATCCCCCTCTCCACACCAGCTACATCTAATGTGGAGAGACCTACTGCGGCTCCGCCTCCCATATCCCCTCCCCTCCCCTGGGTCCTATACCCATTTTTCTTTAATCCAAGCGGCTCTAGTCCGCTGTAATCTTTCTCCTCTCTCATCATATTCTTGTTAGTTATATCCCCCCATATACACAGATACCTTGTATACTCCAAAAGTCCCGGCCAGCTATTTGATAAATACTTTCCTCACCACAAACGGACTTGTAGATCTTTTAATATATTATCACTTTGTATCCATTCCAGCTCACAGGGAGTGGTCTCTCTGACCTATCCCTTCTTGAAACAGGGACATAACTTGGTCAACTTATATCTATAACACCTCTTATACCACTAAAAAGAGACCCTATATCCACTCCTGAGCAATTCTACCTCTATACGCACCAGCAAATGAAATACTATGTATGTGTTAAGTACAAGATAATAATTATTATTCCATTGTCTAAGATTTATTGTTTGCCTTTGTATATTTGTAATTTCTCTGCGCATACCCATGTAGAGTTGTATTATTTTATTTCCTTTTGTTTGTCTCAATAAAAATATTAAAAAAAAAAAAACACAAATCATATAGATCAAATAGAATGATATAAATAAAAATTACATTTCTATTTAAAACATACAGTAATTTTATTTTCATAAATAATGGGATTGCATCATATAAATTGTCCTTCTAACAGTGTCATACTTTAACTGAGAGGCTGATACCCATCAGTGAGAATAAGTGAACATCCATAATATTAGGTAAAGCATAATGAAAGAATGAGCATCATGGCATTTTTAAAGTTAAAGGTACAGTCTACTCCATAATTTGTATTGTTTAAAAAGATAGATAATACCTTTATTAGCAATTACACAGTTTTGCATAAACAAAATGTTTACATTAAAGACACACAAAACCCATATTTTTTTCGTTTGTGTTTTAAATAGAGCATGTAAAGGTCAGAGGCTGGTGAGGCACTGGCTATGATACGCCTGAGAAACACACATATGAGCCTGACAGAGGCAGCTTAAATTCACAAATAAATTGGCAGGTTGCAGGTTCAATCTACTGCTATTATTAAATTTACTCCATTCTCTTGCTATCCTTTGTTGAAACAATGCACTACTGGGGGCTAACTAAACACATTAAATGAGCCAATGACAAGAGGCATATATGGGCAGTCACCAATCAGCAGCTAGCTCCAAGTAGTATGTTGCTTCTACTGAGCCTACATTAGGTATTCTTTTCAAAGGATACCAAAAGAAAAAGGCAAATTAGATAACAGAAGTAAAATGTAAAGTTGTTAATATTGTATGTTCTATCTGAAACATGAAGTAAACATTTTGTGTTGAATGCTCCTTTAACGTTTCTAAAACAAATTAAACATCCTTTTTACTGCAGCTATTCTCCAGTAGTCAAACTGCACCCACCATTTGCCTTATTTAGAGGAGCCAAAATGGGCTTTATTTTTCAGACAACAAGGCTAGCCACTGTCATTGAGCTAGTATAAAGAGTTTTGCAGCTGTCATTCACTAAAGCCAATGAGACATATATGTAGCAGGTTTAGCCTTGAGAAGTCAGCAAGGTGCATTACACGTTCTGATAATTAGAAATGTCTTAATATTCAGTGGGAAAGGGGGCAAAATAAATAATGAAAATATATTGTAAAGTTGTTTCATTATTCAGAACAAGGAAGGAATGCTTTTGCTTGGCTTTATAAAGAATATCACACATGAGGTAAGGGGCAGACAGGGTGTCACTGAATAAGTGACATGACACAATAACACAGTGTGATTGAGCACAGCTACTGGAATATAAACATAGGGTCTACAATTTATTTTACTATAACAGGTTTCATATCACTTTGCCTTCTGTTGCCCAGAAGAAAAAGATTATTAAATAGTGAGCAGACATACAGGATTATACTTAGGGTCTAATAGTGAAAAACTTGCCATGGAGAGAAATCTCGCAAAATCTTTTTTTTTTTAGTTTGAGGTTTATATTGCAATGTGTTTCTCCTTCACATCCAGAAGCTGCAGATCAAGATTAACAGCTCTCAAGCTAAAAATGGATTTTCTTATATTCTTTGAGGGACCGCACAGTACTGACCAGTAGAAAAGCTTTAGCTCATAAAGCCCTTAGTCACACACATACAGACTGTGATACACACACATTGTGACACTAAGATATGCAAAGGGACACACACAGGGTCATCTTTACAACTAGAACACACTGGGTTATCTTCTCACACATGGTTCTAATACACACATATCCAGGGTCACATTTATACACAGCATTGCTTTTCACATGATCACATTTAAACAAATTGACATATATACAGGGGACACATACATAGGATCATAATTACTGGGGCACACCAAGGATCATATTTAAATATGTCAACACTTCTACACACACATTTATGTTAACTTACAAGGACATACACAAATTATCACATATACAAAGGGACACATATAACAGGTACAATTTACACTGAAAGACTCTCTCATGCAATCATACTTACAAACAGGGTCCTAATTACTTTAAAAAATTAAATTAAACTTACACATGGGGATGCATACACATTACATAATCATATTTACACACAAAAGTAACATTACATGCAGGGACACAGCTCTACACACCATGTAATATTTAATAGGAACACACAAAGATGCACACATAATATTTACAGTGATACTAAAGTACATTTTATATATATATATATATATATATATATATATATATATATATATATATATACATATATATATATATATATATAAGTTTATCTGATAGTAGCATGTTAGGCTTGGCTACAACCTAATGAGTCTTGTATTAGGACAACAAACACTTTAGCCTGGAGTTTCAGATATGTAATAGCAGTAACAAAAAGAGCAGGATAACACATAGGCAGTGCTGATATTCACAAACATTCTGTAAGGGCACTAGTAGAGCACTGAAAGATAAACCCAATAGCATCCTGAAAAGCCTTTCACATAGAGTTGCATCTTGCTGCAACCCATACAACGATAAGGCTGGGAACCCTCAATTACAGCTGAGGAGCAATCTCTACAACTTGAAAGGGAGAAAGTCTGAGTAAATTGCAGCTTACCCTATAAAACATAACGAGCAGAGCAGTGAGACCCAAGTGCTGCAGCTACTTCCTGGACTACTGAAACAGGCGGCCCCGCCCACTGACTTGCTGAGGTTCCTCCCGTGCTAGAAATACTATTACAAGCAGAGGCACCGCACAGCAGATCAGACAGGCTTGGGCTTGAGGTTTTTTCAAGCTTATATTTCAGCATATAGTGATGACTTCATGTTGTTATCCCACCCAGAGATGCAGCCTATTATGAGACACTCTGATCTATGCACAGGGCTGCATCCTCTGTGCCCCGTGACGTGCAGTAAGGTCAGAGGCAGGTGAGGCACTGGCTAGGATATGCCTTCATTCTTTAGATATCCATTGTTGAAGAAATAGCAATGTACATGGGTGAGCCAATCACATGAGGTATCTATTGTGCAGCCACCAATCAGCAGTTATTGGGCATATTTAGATATGATTTTCAACAAAGGATATCAAGAGAATGAAGGAAATTAGATATTAGATGTAAATTGGACAGAGGGGGTGGGAGAGACAGGGAGACAGAGAGACAGAGGGGGAGAGAGAGAAATAGAGACAGAGGGGAGAGAGAGACAACGAGAGACAGAGGGTAGAGAGACAGAGAAAGAGACCATGGGGGAGAATGAGACACGTAAGGAGAGAGACAGAGGGGGTGGTAGAGACAGGGAGAGAGAGATTGATAGAGAGAGAGAGATGGATAGAGAGAGAAAGACAGAGAAAGAGAGAGAGACACAGAGGGGAGAGAGAGACAGACAGACAGAGGGGAGGGAGAGAAACAGAGGGGGTGGGAGAAAGGGAGAGACAGAGGGGGTGGGAGAAAGGGAGAGACAGAGGGGGAGGGAGAGAGAGAGAGAAGACAGAGGGGGGAGAGAGAAGACAGAGGGGGAGAGAGAGAGACAGAGGAGAGAGAGAAAGACAGAGGGGAGAGAGAGGGGAGAGGGAGAGAGAGAGGAGAGAGAGACAGAGAGGGGGAGGGATAAAGAGACAGAGGGGGAGGGATAAAGAGACAGAGGGGGAGGGATAGAGAGACAGAGGGGGAGGGATAGAGAGACAGAGGGGAGAGAGAGAGAGAGAGAGAGAGAGAGGGGAGAGAGAGACAGAGGTGGGGAGAGAAAGAGAGAGGGGAGAGAGAGAGATACAGAGGGGGAGGGATAGAGATAGAGAGGGAGAGAGACAGGGGGGAGAGGGATAGAGGGACAGAGGGGGAGGGATAGAGAGACAGAGGGGAGAAAGAGTGAGACAGAGGGGAGAGAGAGAGAGACAGAGGGGAGAGAGAGAGACAGAGGGGAGAGAGAGAGAGTGGGGAGAGAGAGAGGGGGAGAGAGAGAAAGATAGACACAGAGGGGAGAGAGAGAGACAGAAGGGAGAGAGAGAGGAGCGAGAGACAGAGGGGAGAGAGAGACAGAGAAAGACAGAGGGGAGAGAGAGAGAGACAGGGGGAGAGAGAGAGAGAGACAGAGGGGAGAGAGAGAGAGACAGAGGGGGGAGAGAGAGACAGAGGGAAGAGAGAGAGAGAGAGAGAGAGAGAGGAGTGAGAGAGAGACAGAGGGGAGAGAGAGAGGGGGGGGAGAGAAAGAGAGACACAGAGGGGAGAGAGAGAGAGGGGGGGAGAGAGAGAGAGACAAAGGGGAAAGAGAGAGAGACAGGGGGGGAGAGAGAGAGAGACAAAGGGGAAAGAGAGAGAGACAGAGGGGAGAGAGAGAGACAGAGGGGAGAGAGAGAGAGGGGAGAGAGAGACATAGGGGGGGGGAGAGAGAGACAGAGGGGAGAGAGAGAGAGAGACAGGGGAGAGGAACAGACAGATGGGAGAGAGAGACAGATGGGAGAGACAGAGGCGAGAGAGAGAGACAGATGGGAGAGAGAGACAGATGGGAGAGAGAGACAGATGGGAGAGACAGAGGTGAGAGAGAGACAGAGGGGAGAGAGAGAGTCAGACAGAGGAGAGAGAGATATACAGAGGGGAGAGAGAAAGGGGAGGGGGGAGAGACACAGGGGAGGGGGGAGAGAGACAGGGGAGGGGGGAGAGAGACAGGGGATGGGGGGAGAGACACAGGGGAGGGGGGGAGACACAGGGGAGGGGGGGAGACACAGGGGAGGGGGGAGAGACACAGGGGAGGGGGGGAGACACAGGGGAAGGGGGAATGAGACACAGGGGAGGGGGGGAGAGACACAGGGGAGGGGGGAGACACAGGGGAGTGGGGAGAGACACAGGGGAGGGGGGGAGAGACACAGGGGGGGATAGACATAGGGGAGGGGGGAGAGACACAGGGGGGGGGACACATGGGAGGGGGGGAGAGACACAGGGGGGGATAGACATAGGGGAGGGGGGAGAGACACAGGGGGGGGGACACAGGGGAGGGGGGAGAGACACAGGGGAGGGGGGAGAGACACAGGGGAGGGGGGAGAGACACAGGGGAGGGGGAGAGAGACACAGGGGAGGGGGAGAGAGACACAGGGGACTGTTGCATAAATATCAATACATTCCCAAGCACAATATGGATAACTTTAGTCTGAATAAGTAACTACAATAAGTGAATATAGGAAAGAGACTAACACAACAACAACCGGCCAGGGGCAGTGCGGCAGGGCCAGTAGTACCGTAATAAATATAAATACATTAATACAGGTCAACAGTTAGTCTCAGAGTCAGTCAGTCTCAGTATAAGTCCACCAGGCACCACCATATACACAATAATAGCGTGCCCGCATACCCTGGTGCTGTTACAGCTTAGTAATAGGCATGCATGCTCATACAAATTCAGGAACTAGCGATAAAAGCTGGTGGAGAGCACAGTGACAGGTAATTACGTAAGCTTGCTAAACGCAATATGGTAGGCACTCGCTTCTGTGTATATACTCAACATAGTTACACAAGCTCACAACAAAACAAACAATTACCTGGCCTGTACAAAAATAAAGCAGACAATAATGTAACAATGGAGTTAGTAGATATACAATCATAATGTGACAGAGGCGAAGACGACTCGCACCACTTTGACAATACGGTAGACATATACAGAATGGATCTGATACTGAGAAACTGCAAAATACACAAATGTGACAATAGTGTGACTGTGAAGTGTCACTCACCACCTACCTTGTTATTAGAGTAGATAGACAGTAGACACTCTGACAGTTAACACGACACGGGGGTCACCGGCTCACACTAGGACACACTGACTAACTTTCAGCAGAAGACACCTCCTGAATGATCCTCCTTATGACCATTGATGCCGACGAACAACACTCACTGACGGCCGTGACACAACACCTGACCAGTGCGCTGCGCCTGCCATCCGATTCGATCTGCCGCCTCAATTTCCCGCCCAGTAACTCAGCCAGCCCACAGACTGAGACACTCAGTCACTCAGACATACAGGGACTCTGATTGGCTGAGGGGCGGGCAGGCAGGGCTGAGGGCTCCCGGAGGCTTGAAGATACAAGCCTCCGGTGAGAGCAGTATGGGCCGCAAGAGAGACTGCTGCATTGGCTCTTATTCTACACTGGGTGGCAGTCTCTTGCGGCCCATACAATACAGTATTACAATTACATTCATATTGTGCAATGGAAGTATAGCTAGCCTCTACTTCCTTGCGCAATATGAATATTATTGTAATTGTAATTACTTAACAATAAATAAAATAAATTTCAATAAAATAATGAATTTGTTGGAGGGGTGGGGGGGTAGGGGGGGTCACCTTTTATGATGGGGAAAAAAAAGATTATTTTTTTTATTATTATTCTTTTAATTAAAAAAGGCTGTAATACCCACATTGGCCAGGGGAGGCACTGCCTCACCTTCCTCCTATGAGTGCACGTCACTGCCCTGTACCAACCCTCATTGCACCAGAGGAAATTGCCCCCAGCCCATTCTGCCTCCCCCTCCTGATGCCCATGGAGGTACCTGCATGGTAACAGACATGACTCCTGCTCAGAAGCAGACAGCTCATTGCAAGAATTAAAACGCTGCATAAGTTGGGGAGTGTGTGAGTAGCCATAATTCCTTGCAATGAGCTGTCTGCTGAGCAGGAGTCATGTCCGTTCCCATGCAGGTACCTCAGCTATTCTTATGTTAGTTCCTTCAAAAAATGTGTTTCAAGCTGTGCCACTACCTTCTCCTGTAGTGGTTAGACAGCCCCAGTACCAAGTTATTTTTAATGAGCAAAGGAACATCCTTACCTTGCTTTCAGTTCTTCCTTCCACTCTGAGATTCTTCCTCTGCCGCTCTCGGCTGCTCCGCCTCTCCCAGTCTCACTGACCACTCCGGTCACGTTCCTGGTGTGAACGTGACTGGGTAGTGACACACCCCTC
The DNA here is from genome assembly GCF_027579735.1 of Bombina bombina. Lineage (NCBI taxonomy): Eukaryota > Metazoa > Chordata > Amphibia > Anura > Bombinatoridae > Bombina > Bombina bombina. The sequence continues at coordinate 470,065,662 of NC_069505.1, read as the reverse complement.
AAGAAGCAGCTATGGAAGCTGCCTCAAATGGGAGTTAATGCGGCGCACTTAGTTTATACTAACCAGCTGGTGGCACTGGTGCTCGCGGTCCCTAGCCGCACATGTTACACATTGCACAGTGGAGGAGGCAGACCTAGTCACTGCTTCTCTCCATAGATTTATATTAAAAAAAAAAAACTTCTACAAAAAAAAATTATACACAAATTTTTTTTATTTTTTTTTATCTACAATTCTGTTCCCATAATGACAGGTGAGGCTCTGCCTCCCCTGCCTCTACTGACTGCATCTCTCGTGCTTATGTATTATCTTACTGAAAATCACTTCAAGAAAACTCCTTATCTTTTTCCATGCTTATTCACAGATTATGGCAGGTTGTGTATAGTACCATCTTGTAACACAGGCACAACTTTGGAAAAAAAAGCAGGCACATGTGAGTCACATGATCTGAGTCACATGGCAGCTATGCATGTGTGCAACGTACATTACACAATGGCACTACACATACAAAACAAGAAGGTGTGGATAAGCATAGCAAATACAATTATTTTTACTATTAGTAAGATGAAAAGACATAATTGATAAAATGTTGTCATTGTGTATTGATTCTTCAAAAATGGTTAGCTCAAGCATGTCTTTATTGTTTCTTTAAAGCGTATAGGTATCCACTAAAGACATAATCTTAAAGGGCCAGTAACCACAACAAATAATGTTATCTAATTCTGCACACAGTGCAGAATTATATAAAATTAGTCTAGCGCCATGTTTATAAACCAGAGTATTGCAAAGATATTGACCTATGAAAATCTATTTTACAAGACGTGGCTCTTGGTTCTACTGAGCGTATTTTTTTTACCTAAGCGCATTGGTCACACTGTCTATTAACAGTATGCCCGATCATTTCATTAAACTGAATGTAGCTCGCTCACGCTACATGACCATATCGTGAGAGAGCTACATTCAGTTTAATGGCGTGATCGGGCATGCTGTTAATAGACAGCGTGCCTGATGCACCTCACTAAAAAACATAGATGCTCAGTAGAGCCAGGAACGGCATTATGAAAAATAGATTTTTGTAGTAAAATATATTTTCAATACTCTGCTTTAGACACATGGGGCTAGGCTAATGTTAAATAATTCTTCACTCTGTGCATAATTAGATAATATTATTTTGTGTGGTTAATGGCCCTGTAAAGGGACAGTCTACATCAAATGAACATTTTAGTATTCTGATAGGACAGGTTATTTAAAAAAAAAATATAACTAACTGTAACCATCAAATTTTCTTTGTTCTCTTGATACTTTTTTCAAATGCTAAACAAACTAATTTCATGAATTATAAGCCTTTGAAGGCAGACTTCTTATATCACAGTCTGCCTGTGAAAAGCCTGCCTTGTATACCAAATAGATGATATTTTTTAAGTAGTCATCACATTTATGAAAGAAATCCTATATAATAATTGGCCAAGTATGTTTGTCAGATGCAGTCATGCGCAGTAGAGACTGCACGTGACAAACATACCTGGCCTTCAGCTGCAGAGTAGTGCGCACTGGGGAAGCTGCCTGGTGGGGGCGTGACCGACGTCGGGCGTGTTGTGATGGGGCGTGGCCAGCGGGCGTGGCAGGCATGCTGAGGGGGCGTGCCCGGCGGGCGTGATGAGGGGGCGTGACCGGCGGGCGTGGTGTAGGGTGTGGCCTCGCGGGAGCACACGGGAGGGGCGTGGCCGGCGGGAGAGACCAAAACAGAGGAAGGAAGGAAAGAAAGAAAGCGAGCAGAAGAGGAGGAAGAGCAAAAGAGGGAGAGAGAGCGCAAAAGAGTGGGAGAGAAAGAGGGGGAGAGAGAAGTGGGAGAGAGAGCTCAAAAGAGAGGGGGGAGAGAGAGAGCTTAAAAGAGAGGTGGGAGAGAGAGCGCAAAAGAGAGAGAGAGCGCAAAAGAGGGAGAGAGAGAGCGCAAGAGAGGGAGAGAGAGCGCACAAAAGAGGGGGAGAGAGAGAGCTCAAAAGAGACTGGGGAGAGAGAGCGCAAAAGAGAGGGGGGAGAGTTTAAAAGAGAGTGCAAAAGAGGGGGGAGAGAGCGCAAAAGAGAAGGGGGAGACAGAGTGCAAAAGAGGGAGAGAGAGAGCAAAAGAGGGAGAGAGAGAGCGCAAAAGAGAGGGGCAGAGAGCACAAAAGAGAGGGGGAGAGAGCGCAAAAAAGAGGGGGAGAGAGCGCAAAAAAGAGGGGGAGAGAGCGCAAGGGGGAGAAAGCACAAAAGAGAAGGGGATAGAGCACAAAAAAGAGGGGGGGGAGAGCGCAAAAAAGAGGGGGGAGAGAGCGCAAAAAAGAGGGGGAGAGAGTGCAAAAAAGAGGGGGAGAGAGCGCAAGGGGGAGAAAGCACAAAAGAGAGGGGGAGAGAGTGCAAAAAAGAGGGGGAGAGAGCGCAAAAAAGAGTGGGGAGAGAGCGCAAAAAAGAGGGGGGAGAGAGCGCAAAAGAGTGGGGGGAGAGAGAGAGCTCAAAAGAGAGGGGGGAGAGAGAGAGCTCAAAAGAGAGGGGGGAGAGAGAGCTCAAAAGAGAGGGGGGGAGAGAGAGTTTAAAAGAGAGGGGGGAGAGAATGCACAAAAGAGGGGGAGAGAGAGTGCAAAAGAGAGGTGGAGAGAGAGAGCAAAAGAGAGGGGAAGAGAGAGCAAAAGAGAGGGGGGAGAGAGAGCAAAAGAGAGGGGGAGAGAGAGCAAAAGAGAGGGGGGAGAGAGAGAGAGCGCAAAAGAGGCAGGAGAGAGAGAGCAAAAGAGGGGGGAGAGAGAGAGCAAAAGAGGGGGGGAGAGAGAGAGCAAAAGAGGGGGGAGAGAGCAAAATAGGGGAGAGAGAGAGCAAAAGAGGGCGAGAGAGAGAGCAAGATGGGGAGAGAGCAGATGAGGGGGGGAAGAGAGAGAGAGCAAAAGAGGGGAGAGAGAGCAAAAGAGGGGGGGAGAGAGAGAGCAAAAGAGGGGGGAGAGAGCAAAATAGGGGAGAGAGAGAGCAAAAGAGGGCGAGAGAGAGAGAAAGATGGGGAGAGAGCAGATGAGGGGGGGAAGAGAGAGAGCGAGCAAAAGAGGGGAGAGAGAGCAAAAGAGGTGGGAGAGAGAGAGCAAAAGAGGGGGGAGAGAGAGCACAATAGGGGAGAGAGAGAGCAAAAAAGGGGAGAGAGAGAGAGCAAAAGAGGGGGGAGAGTGCAAAATAAGGGGGAGAGAGAGAACTCAAAAGAGAGGGGGGGAGAGAGAGAGAGCGCAAAAGAAAGGGGGGAGAGAGAGGGAGCAAGGATTAGAACCGCGGTACCTAAAAAATTGGCCTGTGTACACGGGCTTTAGGACTAGTTAAATATAATAAACTAAAATTTAGTATTTATTACCTGAAGAGAATCAGAATGATTTCAGATGTTCAGGGATAGTCAAACTTAAAACGTCTGCGGTTTCAAAACTTTCGTAAGTATAGAAATGATCAAACTAAAAGGATAGCCAGAACACAGCTTTTCAGAAGTGCTTGGTTAATTATAACAAAGATGTCTTGCACTGCAGCTATACATAGTGAAATTAAAAAGGGGAGGAGCTAAAATAGATACAAAGTGGGTTTTTTTTTAAGAGGGGGTAGACAGTATGAATGTGTTTATTATTGAAATCGAATTTACTCTTTTTTTACTCTTTCACTCATGAAATCAAATTTGTTAAAAGGGGAGGAGCTAAAACAGAAGAATGTTAATGAAAAACATCTATTTAAAAAATCGAATGTTGCAAAACAATTATTATAAACAAATCTACAATTGAATGTTTAAGTTTTGCAATGTAAATGTAGAAATCGAATGTCAATTTATATTTTCAATCAAAATTTATAATTCGAATGTCACTTTAAAGGAAGGTAGACAATAAGGATAGACAAATGTTAATATAAATCGAATGTAACATAATGTAATTATAATATAAATCGAATTCAAAATACATATTCGAATGTTCCTGATTAAGAATATAAATAAAAACTATACTATCAAATGTTATTTTTGAATTTCGAATCTAACTTTCGATTTCGAATGTTACTTTCGAATGTAAGTTTATATTTCGAATGTCCAAAAAAGATCGAAGTCAAATGTATATATTCTTGTATTAAAGTACATTCATAATTAAATTCGATTTCATTATTTCGAATATTTGATTGAAAATGTTATTTTATAATTTTGAATATAATTTTCTATTTCGAATGTTAGTTTTGATTTCGAATGTAACATCCGATTTCGAATGTTACTTCCGGTTTCTAATGTTACGAGCGATTTTGAATGTAAGTGTATATTTCGAATGTCAAAAATATATAGAATGCGAATGTATGTATTCTTTTTTTAAACTAGATACATAATTAAATTGGATTGCATTATTTCGAATATTCGATTGAAAGTAGAATATAACATTCGATTTCAATCGAATATTCGAAATATATCAAATTGTATAAAAAGACTTTATTTCGAAACTGCGGAGCTGTTGGTGTGACTGAAGGTCATTGACTGATTTGATTACTTTCTCTGGTTAGGTGAGATTAGCCTTATTTTGATAATCTATATTTTACTTTAGTTCTATTTTTTTTGTTTTCTTTTTTGTTAAACACAGCAAGCAGCACTTATTTTTGCAAGCAGCAATCTAGTAGGAGTATTATTTTTTTTTTTGGGATTATTATAATTTGAATTACTAAAAAAAACATGTCAGTTCCTGTTGGTGGTGTCTCCCCTTATGGGCAAGATAGGAGGAGTACATCAGCTGCTGCTGATGTTGAGGCTGTTATTTGTGATGAGACTGCTATTTAATTGACTGTTAAAGAAGGAAATGGAACCCATGCCGCTTGCGATCCAAGTACTTCTTTTGCTGTTCGATTTGAAGAGCACTCATTTCTTACTGATGTGGACCTGCATGATATCTCCTCTAATAGTTTTTATGAGAGTCATCCTGCAGTTGAAAGTCAATGCAAAGATTTAACAACCTTTGATATTGACTTAAGTGGGGAAGACTCCAGATCAAAGTTTGATGAGTCCGGGGAGAAGTTTAGTTCCATGCAAGCTTTTTCTCCTGTGGCGGCGGATCTCATCCACCGTTTGGTGACTGTTGATCTTGAGTCTTCTGTGCATGATGTGTCATCTGACACATCAGCTGCAATGGAGTCTGAAGTACTTGTGTTACTTGAGTGTGGTGTTAATTCCCAGCACTCTGGTGTTGCTGTGCCTGTGGAGTCAGGGGTCCACTGCACTGCAACTCCATGTGTTACAGGTACTACAGTTACTTCAGACATCACCACTATTTCCGCATCTGCCACTACCTTACCCTCTTCTGATGTACCGGTGGCTCTCACCGTGCCTGCTGAATCACAGCGCAGGCATGACGCTGGAGTTGTTAAATTCAGACTCAGGTCGTGGGTATGGGAACATTTTGCAATCCCTGACGGCTCAAGTGTAAATGAAGCACTGCAGGTGCAGTGTCTTCATTGTGAGAAGAACATCAAAAGGGGTAAAGGAGGGAGATTGGGCACTACTGCACTTTCGCAGCACCTCTCTTTTGTGCACAGGGAGATACAGAGGCCACGTCCTAAAAAAGGACGTGCAACTCCTGGTGCTAATAGTGGAGAAGGAGCGAGCTCCCATGTGGATAGAAGCCCTTCTCCAGTAATACACACCACAGGCACCACATCCAGCAGGAGTGTGGTGGAGGGTCCATCAACAAGTTCTGTAATCCCAAATAAATCTGGGAGATCCAGAACTGTTGCTGGACCATCAAAGGGGTTGCGGACTTCAAGGAAACAAAGAAGACCCCATCCTGGAAGTGTTGAGGCACCAGTGGTGCCATCAACAAGCTTAAGTACAGCCACAACAAGTGTAGCTGGGCCCCTTCCTTCCTCTTCTCCTCTACAGGCCTCTGTAACGCAAGCCTCAGCTGTAATAGCTGGGTTGGCTACATCACCTGCACAATTTTCACCGGTCTCCCCCCAGTCCCCTACACATACACTGCAGGTAGGGTCATCTTTTGGCCTTGCTGCAGGTGGCTGTCAAATGATTTTTCGCCTTTGTGCCTTAGTATGTGGTTTGTGCTCTACGGGGGTGGTGTCATATGGAGACTGTGTTGCTTCCAGCAGATATGCAGCTTTGCGTGCTCATTTATCTGAGAAGCACCCTGAGGAGCTCAGGAGAGTAGAGGAGGGCTTGTTATAGTTAACCCCCCCCCCAAAAAAAAATCAAAAAAAAATCAGTGCCTCATTTTGAGAGCACTGAAAGGGGTCTTCTTGTTGTGAAAGCAATGTATAGATTTCACAGCATTATTGTTATTTTTACCCTAAGCCCATTACCCACCCAAAAAAATAATACTCCTTTAGGTTTGTTTTTGCTGTTTGTTTTGCATTATTCCCATCTTAAAGGGATTATTTGCTGCTTGCTGTGTTTTTTGTATTTGTTTTTTAATACCTAGCTATCTACCTACCTTCTACCACTTAGTTCTAGCTCATTTTGTTAAAATATATATATATATATATATTAAAAATATATATATAAAAAAAAAATATAAATAAAAAAAAAATTTAAAAAAATTTATAAAAAGAAAATTCATCCTGCACTGACACTTTCCTTGTACTTGTTAAAGGGAAAGTCTACTCCATAAATGTTATTGTTTAAAAAGATAGATAATCCCTTTATTACCTATTCCACAGTTTTACAATACCAACACAGTTATATTAATATCATTTTTAACTATGTGATAACCTTGTATCTGAACATCTTCTGATAGCTCCCTGATCACATGACTGTGACGATTTATTATGTATTGACTTGCATTTAGTATTGTGTTGTGCTAAATCTTAAATATCTTCCTGTGCCTGAACACAGTGTTCTCTATATGTCCCAGAGTCTCTTTTTGTGAAAACAATTTTAAAAAACATGTGATAAGAGGCAACACTCTTGGTATTAGAAATTATCATATGAGCCTTCCTATGTTTAGTTTCAACTAAGAATAATAAGAAAAAAAAGAAAATTTGTAAATAAAAGTAAATTGGAAAATTGATTTAAATTACAAGTCCAAACGTAATAATGGAAGTTTAATTTTGAGTATACTGTCCCTTTAAAAGTATATTTAACCCTAAATGTGTCGCTGTTCAGACACAGCATATGTTTTTAAGTTGTCTATTTGATTCTACTGTGCTGACATGTATTGGGATAAAAGGTCAGGAGTGTGCACGTATCTTCATCACTAAATGGCCGTAGTTTTGCAATAATAATTGGAAAGATGTCTGCAATATTTACTGGCATTTAGTGGTATAGAATACCTTTCCCCTACCTAGGTATCTTGTTTTGAAAAAATATTATAAACCTATATTCCATGTACGTTTCATAAATCATAAAAGTAAATGGTCAACTTTTTTAGATTTGCTGCACTCTGTAGGGGGCAAAAGTAATTGTCGACAGTAAATATTATGGTTTTATATCTATTTCTTATTCTAAACAATATAGACTCCTCTCTAATCTTTCCTCAAAGCAACCCGCACCTTAAATTTATTTTAAAAAAAAATAACGTCTATGTTGTTAAAGGGGTAGTAAACACACAAAATTTTATTGATTACAAATATAGATAATACCTTTATTTAAAGTGATGGTAAAGTATTGCAAACTTCAACATGCGATAGTATAGATAACAAAAAAAAAAATGCACTTTCATTCACCAAAACGCTGAAAACTGTCAGTATTTGTAAATATTTACTTTTTAGATGCTTCCATTTCAGCTCCGTTCCTCCACCTGTACAATCGCCGCCATAGATTTTAAAAATCACGTGTTTTCAACTTGCAATCAGAATCCTGGCCAGTCGGGGACTGTAAAACACACTAACATGCCCCTCGTTAGCTATGCGCATGCGCTACATGTTAGATCTCAGACTGATCGTCTGAAAACATGTATTAAGCAATTAACGCATGCACAAAGTGAATAGTTGAACAATATTCCTTATATAATGACGTAGAGAGCGGGTTGTTCCGCTCTCTACTACAACTCATACACAGATCAGGAAGTAATACTGGGGGCGGAGCAAGGAGCGATAACGCTCAGTAAGTAAATGTTACGGTACCAACAGTGTACCAAGGGTTAATACCAGATGAACAATGTCCTGCATAGGGAATCAGCAATTCACAACCCAGCCAGTTTCCCTGCAAACATGAGACCAAGCTCCACATTTCAGGTTTAAAAAAGAATAACTACTTTATTTGAAGGCAGCACACAGATTTATACACCCTGGCTTCAGGTTACAGAGGGCATTGGTTTAACAGTAAAGCAAACATATGAACAATGCATCAAACCTCTAACAATTGTCTATTCACAGGTAAAACAGATTAACATATTAAGTTAATTAACTAGGGAAGAACGTTTACTCAGACAATCTGATGTTGGGCAGTCTAGTTAACATAATCACACAAGGACACAATCAGTTTACCCAGACAGACTCCTGAGACACAATCAGATCTGAAACATACATAGAATACATCTTATTACAGAATATAGGAACAGTTCTTATTAGCTATAAAGTCTTTTATGCCCACTTGGCTTATAGAGTCACAATTGCTCCCAAAAGGTGCACTCACACCCTGTACCCATCCTGTATTTATGGATACAGGGTGACATAGACATAAGACAGAGTTATGAAAGTACATGGGGTGTCCAGCATATAAAATTCCATATTTTCATGCAGTCTCTGGGTATCCTTAAGCCCATGTACCTCCAGCCCAAAGAATGTTCCATAACAGGCCCTCCAATGTACAGTGGCGAGATTGGTTTCGTCACATCTCTCCCCTTTTCCAAACAGACTAACAGGGTATCTGACCTCCTGCCGGTCAGTGCCCTGGTTAGTCCAGCAACCCACCCATAAAACACAATTAGTAGTACAGCCCACCCACAATAAATGGTTACTACACCTGAGTACGGGGAAAACTTGTCCATGTCCAGGTGCCTCACCACAGCTGTGTGGGGGACTGGTACGCTGAATTGGTGGGTTGCGAGGTGGGCAGAGACCAGCTGTACTCTGCCCGGGTGCCAGCACTACCATGGAAGTAGCCTGGTGGGAGCCTGGTTGCTGGAGGGGGAGACCGACTGTCTCCCCTTTGGATACATAGCTGTGCTGCTGGAGGGGGAGACCAATCGTCTCCCCTTTGGCTAAACAGCCGTGTTGCTGGGGGACAGGACCATCAAACTCCTCTCCCTCTGGTTTGTCATGCTCGGCTGTCCAGGGTATGTACTGTGCCATATACCACCAGAGCGCCTGGTAGGCATGTCAGTTTGCTGGGACAATCCATCTGTATTCCCGTTATGAGAGAGAATTCCTGTCCATACAAACAAGGGTTCAAATTCCTCAGTGCCCAGACCAGGGCCAAACAGTCCTTCAAAATCACATCAGCTTCTTTACGAGTTTTCTGTACCTGCTCTTTATAGGTATCCACAATCCCTTCATACTGACATAGGGTGCCCTTGAGTTGCAGCACCTCACTATGAGCCAGCGTCAGCTTCTCCTCCAGTGTCACTAAGTTTTTCTTTAATGTTTCATGTTCCACTCTCAAGCTGGTGTTTTCTGCAGTCTGTCGGTGCAGCTTGTCTAGCAGAGATTCCTGTTCTAAACGTGCTTTTTCCTCTGCGCTCCTCTTCTCCTTCATCAGCGCATTGTAACGGGACCTCCACATATCAATAGCGGATAGAGATTTACTGAGCTCAGCGTCCTGGGGCTTAGCAGCAGGTGGGTCAGTCTCTGCTGCACGGATCTGGGCACGGGTAGTCACAGAGTTAACATCAGCGGGACCCATAGGAGCGTAGGCAGAAACAAGGGGGGCCAAGTCATTTCCAAGAAGAACATCAGCAGGTAAGTCCTTCTTGACCCCCACATTCACAGGTCTAGCGCCCACTCCCCAATCCAAATGTACCCTGGCAACAGGTAGGCTGAACACATCGCCCCCTGCTACCCTCACAGCCACAGTGTCTCCAGTGTACTGTTTCTCAGACACCAAGTTCTTTTGAAGCAAGGTCATGGTAGCACCAGTATCCCGTAGACCACTGACCTTCTTCCCATTCACTTTAACCAGTTGCCGGTTATTCCGGTGGGCAGCTTGCACAAGGTCTGCCTCATGTAGGATGCTCCAGCATTCTTGCGCCTCTACGTAGCGGGCCGCAGGCTGAGGATTACGTGGGATTCCGCCGGCGGGTCTTCTCCAGGACTGCGCTTGGTTCGCTGCGTTTAGGGGACACTCTGGTCTTTTGTGCCCTAGTTGCTTACATCTAAAGCACCGAATAGGTTGTGAGTAGCACCGCAGGGCTCTCTGAGGGTAGTTTGTGGCCGGAGGCCGTGTGGTATAGTGGTGCGCCGGGGTTTGGTAACTGGCAGCTGCTGGGGTGACTGGGGGTCTGTACTCCACTCTAGCAGGGGGCTTAGTGGTAGCAGTGTCCAGTTTGCGGGCATCCGTATACTCATCTGCCAAGCGAGCCGCTTCCTGCAGGGTGGAGGGTTTACGGTCCCGAACCCACTCTCGAACTCCTGCGGGTAATTTGTCGAAGCAATGTTCCAACAGGAATAGCTGCAGCACCTCTTCCCCAGATATGGCTTGGCACCCCGCTATCCAGTGAGCTGCTGTGCGGTGCACCTTACATGCCCACTCAAGGTAGGAATCTCCAGCTAATTTAACAGTGTCTCTGAACCGCCTCCTGTATGCCTCTGGTGTAACCGCATACCTGGAGAGCAGAGCCTCTTTTACAGTATTATAATCCCTGACTTCCTCATCTGGAATGGCCCGAAAAGCCTCTCTGGCCCGGCCGGATAATTTTCCAGATAATATCGTGACCCAGTCCTCTGCGGGTACCTTGTGTAGTGCACATTGCCTCTCAAAATCCGCAAGGTACCCATCAATCTCTCCTTCTGTTTCCAGGAAGTTTTTAAAAGCTGCAAAATGTACTTTTCTCTTTTCCATCTTAGTCAGTATTGTAATAATCCCCCTCTTCCTGAGGTTACTGGCTTGTGTAGTTGCTCTTCTGGGCGATAAGGTTCATTCCGTCGCTGCCACCAATGTTACGGTACCAACAGTGTACCAAGGGTTAATACCAGATGAACAATGTCCTGCATAGGGAATCAGCAATTCACAACCCAGCCAGTTTCCCTGCAAACATGAGACCAAGCTCCACATTTCAGGTTTAAAAAAGAATAACTACTTTATTTGAAGGCAGCACACAGATTTATACACCCTGGCTTCAGGTTACAGAGGGCATTGGTTTAACAGTAAAGCAAACATATGAACAATGCATCAAACCTCTAACAATTGTCTATTCACAGGTAAAACAGATTAACATATTAAGTTAATTAACTAGGGAAGAACGT